>NW_006239239.1:486429-498129 GCF_000226075.1 Solanum tuberosum
CAAATAAGTTTAGTTTAGTTTTCATCTTTTTAAAATCAAACTGAAAAAAAATAAGAAAGAAATACTATAAATTTAAGAGGGGGGGGAGGGGCGGGAATCAATTAATTAGATTTTATTAAAAGATTATACACGACTTTTAAATTTCTTCATTCGATTAACTTTAATTTAATTTATTTTTATATAATATTTTTGTAAATCAATTTCAAATTTAATAATAATTCATCAAATGATGAATAGAACAAATAAGTTTAGTTTAGTTTTCATCTTTTTAAAATCAAACTGAAAAAAAATAAGAAAGAAATACTATAAATTTAAGAGGGGGGGGAGGGGCGGGAATCAATTAATTAGATTTTATTAAAAGATTATACACGACTTTTAAATTTCTTCATTCGATTAACTTTAATTTAATTTATTTTTATATAATATTTTTGTAAATCAATTTCAAATTTAATAATAATCAAATAGTGAGACATTTCATTGAGTTGGGATTTGAGCCCGAAACCAGAGCCCATACAGCCTTCTAAAAACAATGAAATGGAATTGGATTTGAGCCCAAAGCAAGAGCCCATTCAACCTTTCAAAGAAAAAAAAACAAATGGAAAAATGTTGCAAGTGGGAATCGAACCCAGACCCTCTTGGTTAGAGTTGAACCCCTTAACCACTGAGCCATGCCTCTCTTAAAAATTGAGGGGGTTCATTTTAATATATGTACTCATAAAATCAGAAATAGACCTTATATATACAGTGTAATTTTTCGATGAGGGGGTTCGGGTGAACCCCCTGACCTCCACGTGGGTCCGCCCCTGATCATAACAACATTCTTGACAGCATTAGTGATGCTAATCATATGGAAGACAAATATCATTCTCATTTTGGCATTTTTCTTGCCTTATATAATAATTGAAGGTTGTTTCATGACATCTTTGCTCAATAAAATACCACAAGGAGGATGGGTGCCATTTGCTATTTCTGCTTTCTTCTTGACTATCATGCTATCTTGGACATATGGAAGGAGTAAGAAAAAAGAATATGAAGCAGATAGAAAGATGAGTTTACCTGATCTAGACCAAATGCTATCAAGCTATAGTACATACCGAGCACCAGGAATTTGCTTCTTTTTCACTGATCTCAGAAATGGCATTCCACCCATAATCTGTCATTACATTCAGCACACAAATTCTGTAAGAGAAATCCTGGTAATTGTCACTGTTAGAACTCTTCCCATCAAAACCGTCCTGGTGGAGGAACGTTACAATGTGGGGAAGACGGGAGTTGAAGGATTTTATCGGTGTTTGATTCAGTTTGGATATAAGGATTCTCAAAGCATGGAAGGAGATGACTTTGTTACTTTAATGATCACAAAACTCCAAGACCAAGCCGAGTCTACTAGTGAAAAACGAAAAATAGATGCAGCTGCTGAAAGAGGACCCGTTTTTGTGTTAGGAAGAACCATTCTCAAAGCAAATAAAGGTTGGTTTGCTCGCTTCACTATAGAGTACTTGTACAGGTTTCTTCAGAAGAATAGCAGGGCAGCTATTTCTGCACTTCAAATTCCACCAGATAAAACACTTCAAGTTGGTATGGTTTATGAAATCTAAAAAGGTGTCTTTTCAGCATAAACTGGCCTCCGAAACACGAACATATTCCTAAGTAGCGCATCCCAGAAATACAAAATAGTATTTTTCCTGTAACCTATTATAGCTACTCAGTCTTTTTCACAATAATAGCAAGAACATGCAATGATTCTAATGAAATAAATTGCAGTTCAAGGTATTTTTGCTCATGTAGCATGAAAGGGTACATGACCCCCACTATTTTGTTGTTGTTATTGCTTTTTTATCGACTATACACTGCTTTTCTTATTTAACTGCTATGTTTTCTTCATTGTCTTCTTCTTTTACTTGAATTTGACGCACTTGAGCCGAGGGTCTTTCGGAAACAACCTCTCTACTTCCACGAGGTAGTGGTAAGGTCTGTGTATACTCTATCCTTCGTAGACCCTACTTAGTGGGATTTCACTGAGTATGTTGTTGTTGTAGCATGAAAGGGCAATATATGTGTAACACGTTTAACATAACACCATATACTAGTTCAAGAAAAAGACCCATTTCATATTATCAACAGATTGACGTGCAATTAAACTTCCCTTTTTAGGGTGTATCTTTAATCCTCCAAGCACAATCTTTCTATGATTATGCAATTCTGTATACAGTAGCCATATACAAGTTCAAAGATTACATCTTGCATTCTGCGAACCATGGTCCAATTTTAAGGAATTCGGGGATCTTCGGACTACCAGAAGAATCTGACAGACCACAAAACAGAAGAGGATTTGTTTCCAGTCTCTAGACATATCACCTCTATTTTACTTACCTGTTCTATTAAATCCTAATTTCTGTTTAGCGGCCAGAAAAACAGATCATGAAACAAACCAACAAAGCAAATAAAATCGGAAATACAGATATCACGAAGAAGGCCAGTTAGCTTCCCTCAAATCTCAAATTTGACACGGTATATATGACTTTCCTCCCCACCTAAGAAGACATGGATTTAACAAATTGCAACTCAAAAGTAAAATTCCACAATTAATTCACACATAAAAGGCAAATATCTAACATACTTGAATGTAAAAAGGCCGTCCCCTCACACATATGACATTGTATCTTGGTTGTTCCTGTCTGTGTGCAGTATCCGGCAGACCGGCAGCAAAGGATCATCAGCAGAGGGGCTACTGATTTCATTCATCACAAATGCTGCAGTCAGTCATCTTTCTTCTTCTTTTTCAATCACTTATTCAAAATCACTCGCACCAAGCAATGAAGTGAAGTAGATATGCTAATGATATGGCATATGACATATCCACTTGTCCATATTCCAAAAACCTACTCTTCAATTTTTTCAAACCACTATTTCCAAAAATAGATGGATACTTTTAACCTATAAAGAAAAACATTATTCCCCTCTCTTCATTTTTTACTCCACACGTTTGCACTTCCAATAATAGTTGTCCACTATTGACTTGACATATTCCTTGAGAAATTATAAATAGAAGGATAATTTTATTATATCATCCTTTGAATATAATAAATACAATGTTTTAAAAAATGTAATATGGAAAATGACTATACTTAATGATAAGAGTAAATTAGGAACTAAGTGGTCATTTGGTAGAGTGTATTAGGAAAAATAATGCGTGCATTAGGTGTGTGTATTAGTAATACCTTGTTTGGTACACTTTTTCATGTCATGTATAACTAATGCAAGCATTAGTTATACACTGGGGTTGTTTGGTACAAAAGTGAATAATGCAGGGATTACTAATGCAGGGATTAATAGTGTAGGGATTAGTAATGCAGAGTTTATTTTTACCAAGTGTTTGGTTCATTGGTTACAACCCCATTTTAGAATTGGGTTAAAACTTTATTAAAAAAACTTATTTCCAATTATACCCTTGAATTATTATGTAATTAGGTTAAGGTAAATAATTGCCGGACAATATTATTTTTTTACGGCCTTCTAACTAGCTATGAGAAGAACAATTTTGTTGTCATGTTTGCCTTTTTTTCACTTAAATTATTTGAGGATAAAGATTGTCATCTTAGTAAATTGATTACTTACAAAATGTCAATTTTCAATTTTAAAAAAAGAAGATAAACTATCAACTTTTAAAATTGAAAAGACGTAAACAATAGTAAAACTGAATAAATCATCTACATTTACAAAATTGCAAGTTGTAGTTTTAACATGTATGCAATTTTATAATTTGTTCAAATACAAATAATTAGAAACCACACAAATATTGCCCTTTTAATTAGTTAATGTTAAGCAACTCACGTTTCAAATATTGTATTAGTTTGTATTGGATTTATGTAGTAACAAACAACTTTTTCTAAATAATTTGTAAGCTAATTTATTTAAATAAATTTACTAGTACAAATATAAAACATAAAATCAAGAAAATAATTAAAATGATTTGAGGGATATTTTTGTCTTTACATAGACTTATCCCATAGTATTATATCCAATGTATTACTAATACCTCCAAATGGAAGGTATTAGTAATACACCCTATAATACCATGTAGGAGGTATAACTAATCCATGTATTAGTTATACATAGGGCCAAATTCCTACCAAACATAGTACTAAATAATATCATACATAATACATGAATTATTTATTTTAATGCGGCCTACCAAACGACCCCTATATTGTGTATTAAGTTGTGTATTACTAATACCAAAAAATCCTAGGTATTAGACTTTTAACACTTGCATTAGATTATATAATTACAAAACTACCCTCAAAGCCTTTTAAAAGAACATCTCCATTTTTCATGTTACTATATTTTAGAAACCTTTCATCTTCTATGTACTTTGTCAATGGAAATTTAAGAGTGAGTCTCTTTCTTCTTTAAGAATTTCGCTTCTATTTGTTGACAGTTTAATTGGAAATTATGTTCCCAGGGAGGAAAATGTGTACATGGCCAAGCTAGTTGAGCCAAAATTGAGGCTGAGCTTAGGGTTCCTATCACCATGTTAACGAGAGAGCTTGCAACTTTCATTTCAATAGAGGGTGAATTTTGGAGTATTTTTTTTTGCATTATTTATAAATTTGATTGTTGGTAATACTTTTTTGTATTTCAATTGCACTAGGAAATAAGATATGTGGCTGCTAAAGCATATCCCCAGACTCCTAGTGCATATACTGATTTTAATAAGGTATCGCTTTGCAGCTAGGAAATATCTCGGGTCTATGCGGTCGGTATCGCCCTTACATTCCATCAATTTTTATTTGGCATATACTGATCCTTAAAGCTTTCATTTGGCATATACTCATACATGAGAAACCTCTCATGCCTTCCAGTGCAAAATCTCCTAAGAGCAACGAGATGACGATGATGCAGTTAAGCAAGCAGTTATATTTCTTATTTTGACACAATAGTAACAACTATTTAATTTTATATTTGAAAAAAGAAGAAGAGGAGGAGTTAATAATGTTTTACAAAGAAATCTTTTTTGATGTTTTAGCAAAGAATCTTGTTAATGTACAAAGAAATAAAGTGTGAAAGGTATTTTTGTAAACATACATTTTTTTAATAGAAATTATGCAAGATTTGTTATTTCTAATACATCAAACCAAACAGTGTATAAGAAATAATACAGGCATAACTAATGCAAGCACTACTAATGCATGCATTACTAATACACCCTATTTTGCACTACTAATTCTTATCAATGGATTTCATAAAGTGAACAAGTATTGTTGGACATCTATTTTTAGTATAGTGGACAAGTATTGTTGGACGGAGGGAGTAGTTGATATATTTTTTATTTTTTAAGAAAACAAAGGTTGTATTATATTATTCTATTAAAATATGTTTAATATTATCTTGAACAATAATTTAATTTTTCTTGATATATTAAAAATGATAAATGAAAATAAAAATATATTTTAAAATAATAGACAAATAAAAATGAGAATATAAATTTTCATATTTTATCTTTAACATTAATTTACTTATTCGTCATATTAATATGAATATTATTAATAAAATATTTATAACAATTATTATCGTTTTAAGTTAGGTGCAAATTGCAAAGTCTAAATAGTACTATCATGTTCCAATTTAGACGACACATTTCATTTTTTGAGAGTTAAAGAATTTAAGTTTACAATTTAAAAATATATAGTAAAAGATTTACTTTTTGACAAATTTGTTTAAATTTGAAAATTCAAAAGTCTCACAAGTAGAAAAAACAAAAGTGAACAGAGAATAATAGGTTAATATCCTAGAAATTAAAATACAAATTATGAAGAATATTATTTTGTTCAAATGATGAAGTAGGGACAATTGGGTCCTGCTGTGAGAATCCAGGTGAGGTAACAGTCAGACACGACACGTTTGTTTCCACCAACCAACAATCTTTACACGTCGGCACTTTTCGCCACCCTCTTCCTTCCTTCCTTCCGTCGCCGGCGATGGCATGGTTTCAATCATCAAACCGGAAAGTCCAGTTACCGGCCCAAACCCGGCCGGTCCTTGACGATGACGAACGGATCGCTAACGACGACGAAGATGCTGAAAGTTTGAAGCTGACGCCCACGGATAGCAGTGTCACGGAAGATCAAAATCGAGATCCTTTCATGGGAGTAAAGGTACGGAGAAAAGCTTCGTTTCATAGAAACTACATCGGCGATTACCTTGACGTGCCTTCTCGACCCTATCTCATGAAGATTCTAGAAAAACAAGGTAATTCTGTGGTCAAAGCCACATCCTAAAATTCTCATAATTTATTTATTTATTCCTGTACAGGTGATTTCCGTTGCACAATTACTTGATCATTGGTTTGATTAATTAACGTTTGAAATTTACGTTCTACTTTTGATTTGATGCTTTGGGGTTAAAACTGAATATGCAGACGCCTAATTTTAATGCTACGTTTTTTCGCGAAATGTAAAATTAGCTCATATAGTATCTATTGGTGAAAGTACTCTTTCAACCTGTTGCCTTAAACATGTCATGACATTAATATGGCTATAGGGGTATGGTATTAGGTATAAAATTACTAGTTCAAAGTTAAAGAATTTCCAAATATAATGTGTACTTTTTAAGAACAAGTAATCTATAAAATAGAACAGAGGAAGAAGCTTATTTTTAACCTCTAGCATTCCCAGCAGTCTTTTGTAACTTTTGGTTTTGGTACCTTCTTGGTACTTGGTCAATAAACCTTTACCTTATCAAAAGAAAAAAACCTTTTGCATTGTGATTATAAAGGTACTACAATAACTTTAGTTGTTGTATGAGTTGGTTAGAATAATGTTTTCATCAATGTTATTTAAACGTTACAATGGTTTTTTTGAATGTTATTGAAAGCCTTTGTGGAATGATGCTTAGTGAGGGGCAATCGTCATAGGCGAAGCCATGGGGTTCATAGAAATGTCTGCTTCAAACAATGACCTGCAAGATGATCCGAATGAAAATCAATCGGTTTTTTGAATCTTGAACTTTGTGGAGTTTGTTTAGTGTTGGCAGTTGGCGTTATTGTATTTGAATGTTGAAATTGGTTATTTTAATTGCAAATTGATTATTACTGCACTAGTCCATATATATTTTGTATTTAGTAGTACTTCTTGTTTTCTCTTATAGTGCATTTTATTTCAAAGAAATGTGCACTTCATTTTCTCTTTTCATTCCAAGTTCCAAGGACCTTATCGCTTCTTTTCGCTTTTCTCTTTTAAAAACACTGAATTATTTCTAAACCAACATGTACTAGACCAATAGTAAGCTTGTAAATAAAATAATGTAAAACTAACAAAAGTAAATAATGAATTTCATGCTTGAAAAAGTACCATAAGCCTAAGTGGTTTATAAATAAATTTTTGTTAAAAATAATACGGAAAAAGAACAGGTGAGAAGTTAAACGGAAAAATGTTTGTTTAAAAAAAGACTCGGCATGATAACATTTAAAGGTTTTTCACTTATTACGGAAATAAGTTTTGTTTGATTTGAAACGACACATTTGGTAGTTTATTCTTTTTGTGAATATGTTTTCTTTTATTCTGTTAAAACACTTTACTTTAAGTTAAGCAGCATGTTTATTGTTTCTGGACAGCTTTCAAAAGCTTTTATGGGCGAAATATAGTTCGAGGTTGAGAAATTAGGAAAGCTGTAGGAGCTGTAAGTTGTATTTTGTTGAATAAATATGTAGTTGGATCATCCCTCTAGTGATATTCAGTTGGACGTTGTGTTTTTTCTCTTTTCCCATCTTTTACTAAAATATAAGAAATGAAATGTTAGTATTTATTTGCACCATGGGCTGGATTGAACCTGTGTAGCTGTTTTGGAAGTAACCTTTTTCTTTAAATGAAACTTTAAGAACTTTGGAGCTCACTTTATTCACGTCAAAATGAAAATCTTTATTTGTAGCTTGCAGTTCAACCCAATAGTCCTTGTTTTACTTGGTATTGTAGTTAGGTTGAGGATTTCTTTGTTCTTATCCCCAAAAAAAGTTGGGATATTCTTGGTTTCATTCAATGTTTTGTGCTCTTTTTTTCTTTGTCATTGAGTTTTAAAAACCGATTTTTCGGCAATTACTTGTTATGTGTTTCACAATTGATTACCATTCTCCAGATTTATGAGTCTTCAACTGTGTTTCTTGTCTGCATTTTCCATGCTTGATTTTCTTGAATGTCCACATTATAGTCGAGTCATCTCTTATTGTAGAATGGCATTTCAAGTTGTTTGCATGATTTTAAGAAGTACAGATGGAAACTTAAGTATAAACAGACTTCGTAGAAGTTTTTACCACCTTTAGTGGCTTTAACATCGTTCACCGCTGTTTGCATCTTGAGGTAGAGCCTTATTTCTTTAGAAAGGTTCTCAAAGTTAGTCTTGGTGGAAGTTGTATTTATAGAAGAATTTTCAGAGGAGATGAGCTCATAATATATCTACTATAAGCTGGAGACATGTATGCATATACCCAGTTGTACACTGCACACTAAGTAATCCTCACACTTTTCAGTAAGAACCATCTTACAATTCTTCATCCCAGACAAAGAGAAACTGAAACTATCCTTCAATGCTCTTTTTGCAGTAAGTAATGCATGGCTTCAGAGAATTTGCTTGGTGTGTCTAGATTGCTATGCAATTGCTTTAGTAGTTAGTTTCAGCTGCAAGGCAGACTGTAATAATAGCTGATAATATTGCTTTCCTTGGTGATGGATGAATTGACGCGGCACATACAAGGGGAGGTGCCATGGTGTATGCTTTTGTTGATGACATAGTATTGATTGACAAGACTTGCGAGGGAGTTAATGATAAGCTAGAGGTTTGGAGACATAACCTTGAGTCTAAGGGGTTCAAGTTGAGCAAGACTAAAACAGAGTACTTGAAGTGCAAGTTCAGTGACGTAACCCACGAGGCATATGTGGAAGTGAGGATTGATACTTAAGTACTTGAAGTGCAAGTTCAGTGTCGTAGCTCCTGAGGCAAATGTGGAAGTGAAGATTGATGCTCAAGTTATCTTTATGAAAGGAAGTTTCAAGTATATTGGGTCTATAATCCATAGAAATGGGAAGATTGACGATGATGTTACACATTGTATTGGAGCGGGCAGATGAAATGGAGGCTCGCATCTAGTGTCTTGTGTGATAGAAAGGTGCCACCAAAACTTAAAAAGTAAGTTTTATTTTGATCAAGAAAACAAATGTAGATAAAGTAAGCTAAGTTTTATAAAGTGGTTGATAAACTTACTATGTTATATGGGGTGGAGTGTTGGCCGGTTAAGAATTCGCATGTCCAGAAGATGAAAGTTGCGTAAATGAGGATGTTGAGATAAGATTAGGAACAACGATATTCAGGACAAGTTAGGAGTGACATCTGATAGACACTCCCAACCTGGATAGAATCTTTTCCTTGGTCATATATCCTTACCGACAACTTATGCAAAGTCCAACTGATGTACATTGGAAGGGTGTTAAAGGAGTCCTTCGTTATCTCGCAGGCACTCCTGACTTGGGTCTGCGTATCTCACCTGGTTTGTCTCTCAACCTTGTCGGCTTTTCGGATGCAGATTGGGCTGGATGTCCCTTTACCCGAAGGTCTACCACAGGCCTATGTGTCTTTTTTGGTGTTAATTGCATCAGTTGGTCGTCCAAGAAGCAACATACAGTGGCTAGGTCTAGCGCCGAAGTTGAGTATTGATCATTGACTTTTCTAGCTACATAATTGACATGGGTCACCTATCTCTTAAAGGATATTGGCAATTCCATATTGTCCTCCATTGTTGTTCACGGATAATATCAGTGCTCTCCATCTCACGGCAAATCCAGTTTACATGCTCTCACTATACATGTTGAACTTGATTACGATTTTGCAATGGAAACCAAGTTCATTCCTTTCGAGCTTCAAATTGCAGATATTCTCACAAACTAGTTGCCTAAGCATCAATTTCAGGTGTTGCACACCAAGCTAGGTGTTGTCCGAAATCCCCACACTAGCTTGCGGGGGGATGATAGACACTCTCAACCTGGATAGAATACTATCCTTGGTCATATATCCTTAGCCGGCACAATAACTCATTGGAGGAGTTATTATACACCTGAACTTGTATAGGTAAAGACAAAGCACATGAAGGATTCTTCTGCTACCATGTCATTGTATATGAAAAGGAGATACATGGATGCCTTAGCGAGGAGGTGTGAGAGGTTGGCTATGGTGGGTATGGGATGAGGTAGAGATAGGCCGAAGAAATATTGGGGAGAAGTGATTAGAGAATACATGACACTTCTTAAACTTATCAAAGACATGACCCTAGAATGGAGGATTTGGAGGTCGGGGTTTAGGTAGAAGATTAGTAGGCAGTCGAGCGTTGTCTAGTTTCCTTACCACTATTTATTATTACTATTTTACTATCTTATTCTTTAATTTTATCATTACATGTTGTTTCCTCTACTTTAGTTAGCATATTATTTGTTGTTGATACTGTTCATGTCCCCTTTTTTAGGGCTCCTTCACTACTGTATTTCTTTTCCAAACCTACTCTGATATGCTTTACTTGAGTCGAGGATCTTTCGGAAACAACCTCTTAACTTTCTAAGGTAGGGGTAAGGTTTGCATAAACACCGCCCTCCGCGGACCTCACATCTGGAGTTGTGGTTGTGGTGATTACACTAGGTTTGTTACTGTTATTGTTGTTTTTGTGGTATTGCTTTTCTTTTAGGACTTTCACTTGGTGTGGTTGATTACTTATGGCTGGTTTATGATTTATCTCTCATAACAAAGATATAAACCTGTGCTGATCTGTATATTCTTTTGCAGGTGACAAGAAAGTCCTCTTTGCAGACAAAGTTTTGAAGTTCACAAGTACAGGGAAGATGAAGAGGCGCATTCTTCTTATAACTGATTTTGCCGTTTACATTGTGGATCCAGACATTGATGCACTTAAAAGGCGGATTTCCCTGGCAGCTGTTGAAAAGCTCTGTTTGAGTGAACTAAGTGATAATTTCTTAGCAATTATTATCCCAACTGAATATGATCTACTGATAGCCAGTACTCGGAAGACGGAAATTGTATCTGTCTTAGTAGATGCTACCAGGAGTCAATCCGACTACGAACTTGAGGTGCTACTCTCTAATAGGTAAGTGCAGTGCAATTTTCTTATTGACTTTGAACTCTCAATTGATCTTTCATCTGGCTTATCAGTATTTTAAAAAGTTTTCAGCTGAAAACGGATGCATCTGCAGATATTATTGAAGTAGCTTAGTGTGTATTGTTGAAGAACTGTGTATGAGAAAATGATCAAGGGGCCAAGACAAAGAAAGTTTTTGGCTTGATTTCAGGCCAGCATATACACTAGTGAATACTTTGTCTTGCTTTCATACTAAGGATTCAATTATTGTTGTAGAGAAAACACTGATTTGTTCCTTTGTGTCAGTTGTGTTACAATGAAGCAAATTAATCTCTATGCCTCGCTAGAATAATGAGTTCTCGATGGACAGCCCTATGCAAGCTGTGGATGACCAGAAAATCTTAATCTTGGGACATGTATGTAGATGATATGATGGATCGGAAACAGAAAAAGAGAGAGGGTGTTTGGAGCATCTCAGTAGATGTTTGCTCTTTTGTTGTTTTATTTATTTTTTTATTCCTATGATGCACTATCTGCTTCTTTTTCTCCCCCCCCCCCCCCCCCCCCCC
>NW_006239239.1:498523-502699 GCF_000226075.1 Solanum tuberosum
TCCCCCCCCCCCCCCCCTCTACCTCTCTAAGTTTGCCTGTTTTCTTCTCCCTTGAAGTTTTATCTTGGGAAATATGTCTTATGTCATTGTTCATACATTTGTACTCTCATCTTGCAGATTTGAGTACAATGCAACTTCCGAACTAGTAAAAGAAATTGACTTTGAGGAAACTGAAGGTCAGTGTTAGTTTAAGCTTTCGACATTCTCTCTGTGTTCTTCGTGTACCCTTACTTTTACTGAAATCAGTTCTAGGTTTTGTTTTGAGCATTATTTCTTCTGCCCTCAGCTAAGTATTTTTTCATGATTCTAAAGTTGTGAGATATCTTTTGAATCCCAGAAGGTGCGAGAACAAGAATTGTGCGGAAGTGAGTTGCACCTTTAGTGTAGCAGTCCGGCAACATGAACTGCTAGCGTACCACCTTGCCATTCCAAGGAGGAATCAGTTCGTATAATTTCATGTATTAAAGTGATTATCTTTCTATCGAGAATTGAACCGATTAAATTGATTTTTTCATCACGTTCAACTGGTTTTGTTTTCTCTTGTTATGCCGGCCTATTCATTTACATGGCTCGTTGCCATCATGTAAATTTCCAAGCTCTTCTTCTTTTATTTCTTTTTGTGCAACTGCAATTTAACTTGTACAAAATATGAATATATAGTCTATTGTATGTTAATTGAGCCCCATAGTCACATGAATTCAGATAATAGGTTCCTTTCATTTCGTCTGTTTATTGTGTCCTCCATTCTTTCGTTATGTCTTTCAAATATTACAATGTCAAGGAAAAGGACTCTAGATTCTTTCTCGATTATGCAAGACATCATTTCCTTTTCTTCTTCTGATAACTTCTTTGATAGAGCAAAGAAATTTTAAGTTACCAAGAATGGCGGCGGAGGCAAAGATGATGCAGTGGAAGTAATAGCAAGTATTCAGGCAACTTTTTAACTACCTTTTTAAAACACCAAACATAGAATATCCAAAGTTATTTTAGTACAAACCGGGATATCAGAAGATGGTCTCTGATTGCATAAGTTTGAATATAGCATTATCAAAAGTCAAAACAATTATCAACACATTTACAATAGCATTATTGATGTGGCTTATAATAGCACCACAACTCCCGGCATTAGTAAGATGGATTGTTTAGCAAATGTTGGATTGCCTTGTTTGTGTCGTTGTCATTCATTAGCAACGCATCTGCAGCACTATTTGATGAGAATCCCATTTCTTTCAAGTAAGTATAACCGTCAGCAAATTCCGTGACCTGAAAAAAGTATCTTCCCTCGTTCTAAAATTGCAATAATGAATTATTCAATTTATTAGACAGAGGCACTCTCTTAGTGCTATAACACAAACAACTAGTAATATTGTCTAGTTTCTTACCGCTCCTTCCATCCCAAATAAATTACTGATATACTTTTTGAGTATCAAAGATACATATCTATTACCCATAGTTTCATTAAAATAAAATTCCAGATTTTCAGACTACAAGAATCATGTAAGATGACAAAGAATATATACCTTGTTTGGATTGTCTCCATAATTTGCAACTGCAAGAGGCACAGCCTCTCTGTTGAGACCAAATGCAATGTATTTGATCATAACAGGATCTCCAGAGGATGCCTACATTCAAATTAAAGAAAACACTAAGCAAATCTCTAACAAATCAGTGTTCTGTACAGGCAAAGAAACTGAAATCACATTTAGTTTCTTTATGGCATAACACACTGTAATCTGATACCAAAAGCAGTTTCAAAAAAAGCACATAAGGGCCTTTTGACAACAGATGCAAACATATCATTCATGTGTCCTCGGCATATTCCAAGATGTCAAAGGATGGACACATTTTGAGGTACCTTTTTTCTATTATTCAAAAGCAATATTATGATTTGAAAACTTCCAAGGGAGGAATAAGATCGAACATTTTCCCCATGCATGGGTCATAGAAAGGAAGGCATGAAACTTGAAGTAAGACCTGCATTATCTGAACTTGTACCTCTATTGAGAGGAGTGTAAAACCACCCGTTAGGATATAAAATGATGTACACTATCTCAATGCTCGAGCTACTTTAACAGTAAGGTGTTAGCACCTCCATCTGTTCTTCTTCTCTAATTTATTTCCTTAGTGACAAGTCCATACAACCATTAAGATAGAAACAGCCATCAGACCCAGCTATATACTCTTTCTGACGAGCAACACATTACAGGTTCACATTAAAATGCACCTGTTTAACTTAAACTAAAAGTAAGATTAACAGAATCATCAAATGAAACTAACACCTTTGAAGCTTGGTCTGAGTCTGACCCTCTAGATGGAAGATTCTCGAGAGGTAACCTGCTCCAGATTTGGCTTTCCTTTTGATCTGCTTCAGCCAAAATCTTCTTCTCAAGGTCAAAATCAAACTGAAATGTGCATTGAGGAACGTCTCCTTGTGGAGCCAATGGGGGCTATAAGAACCAAAATAACTATGTCAGGTCCAAATATGTTCTTCAAATTCCTCATTAATCAACCAACTATTACTACATCGCGATTCGCGATCACAAACTAGTTTGGACTGGACATGCAAGGAAAATACTTCTGCACACTAAATCAATATGTGCATGACATGTCACATGTGTGTTCCAACTTCTATATAACTAAATATAGAAATTAGAGGCGGTTAATACAACAAAAATCACAGGTTTCATACCGGAGGTGTAATTTGATATTCTGGTTTTATAGCAACTCTGATGCCGATTCCGGCTACAAAATTAGACATCAACAAGTCAATATTAGCCATCGAAACAGATATTGGCTTTCAAGTACACATATAGTTATAGTGAGGGAACAATCAAAGAGGTAAGACATACTAGTGGACGATGGTGAAGGAGTGGGGTTAAAACGCCCGGGGAAGTTGCCGCCGGAGTGTTGACCGACCCGAGGGTAAAGGCTGGATGGTTGACCGTACATCGGATGGTGATGGCTGGGAAGGGGAGGAGCAGTAGTGGCCGGCCGGCCGTATTTGGGCGATTGCGTACCGTAAGACGGATCCGTTCTGTTCCTCAAATCGTATGCCATAGAAGGAAATTTGACAGCAGCTTTTTGAATTCCAGAAGGGGGACTCCTTCAATTACTTAAATAGCACGGCATCATGCTATGTTAAGGAAAAAACACTTTGTGCATTGACCTACTAACAAATATTTTACTCCTTCATAATTTGACCAACTTATGCTGAAAAAAATCATATTTGTTCTTTTATTCTTACATTTATCCATTGACATACATTCCTTTTTAAAAAAAGATATAGTTGTCTTTATTATTTAACTAGAGAACTTGATGGCGCCAATTATTAAAGAATTAATATTTTTATTTTGATCAATCTTATATTTACTCTATTATTTAATTGTAACATTATTACTTATTTTAATTGTATTATGAAAACTCCTTAATTATTTTTTATCCCCCACCCACTTTAAATCGGTTACCTATACTACACTTACACCCATTATAATGTTAAAAAAATCAAACATTTTCTATAATAAAACTTCATTTAACTTATAAATATATTTAAGATATTTTTAAAGCAACAAATAAATAAAATCTCTATATAATAAATATTTCAATTTTTTTCACCATATAGTCAATAATAAAAATATTCACACGAATCAATGAAATAATAATGCAACGTGAAATATTAAACAACAATCATCGAAAGGTAAGGAGAAGATGATTGAAAAAGACGCATTGCCTATTGTAGTTTTTATATTCTCAATTTGTTTATTAAGTGCACTATCAAAGAGCATAGCCATTGTTCCTACCTATCCGACTATCAAAGCTAAATCTCTTCTTATTTTATAGGGAAAATTGTACATAGTGACAAACTATTAATTTAAATTAAATGGTATAATCACACTTTGATTTAATTGTGTCCTGTAGCAAACTGTTTGTCAGTCGCCTCTCTCTCTCAAACTCTCGCTCGCCACTCTCCCTCTCTCGCTCGCCTCTCTCGCTTTATACAACAAAATTGTATAAATTGCGTTTCTATTTGTATAAAGCGAGAGAAAATTGTATATACACATGCAAATACATATATATTCGTCCTATACACTTATAATTATACAATAAAAATATTCCCCTGCCCAGTTCTCTTTTGTCTTTCTCTCTTTCTCGTTTTATACAACAGAATTGTATAAATTG
>NW_006239239.1:502785-504286 GCF_000226075.1 Solanum tuberosum
ATATACAAATATTTTTGTCAACGATTTATACAAACGAGAGGCTAACAACAATTTATACAAATGGCCTGCCAGCGAAATTATACAAATCTGAAGAGGAGCCAACGAATTATACAATTACTTCTTTTTGTATATATGTATAGCGAAATAGACATAGCTTTCAATTGTATATGTATAGCGAATTATACATATATATGTTTGCTATGGAGCGCAATTATGCAAACTTTGCTATAGCATACAAATATGATTTTTTTGTTTGCTATATGTGAAAGTTGCTCTATTTTATATTCATGTTTTGAATTCACAAATTTGAGAGAAAAAACAATAATATTTTGATGAAAATTAAAAAGGGTATTATAAATGTGTTAGGACCTCTTCATATTTTATCGTTTCATAGCATATCCATGTTTCTACATTAATTGATAAAGTAATCATAGATGAAGAGGTGAAAAACGGTTACAAATAAGTAGTATAATTATCATTGAATCAATTGAATCACAAAGATCTATTCACTTATATAGAAGAAGAATCGAAAAAGGAGCGATGGTTTATGTAGCAGTGAAAGAGTCAGTCGCCTTTATGAAGTTTGAGCTTTCGAGATCGAATCGTAGCCAAAGTCTTTTTCCAGATTTAGAAAGACTAGTTCGAATAAGGACCAGGAAAGATCAGTTGTTCGCTCTTCTTCAAGGAGATAGAGAGTTTCTCGCTGAGTGGCCTTTCTGAGTATTGCGAGATTCCCCGTATCGAATGAAGATGCGAAAAAAAACTGATTTAGACTTTAGTGCAAATAAATTTTAATGTATTTAACTATGTAGGATAAAGAATAATTGTGATTTATTTAAATAATTTAATCAAAGAAATGAATGAAAAAACACAAAGAAAATAAATAAATAAATAAATGTCACTAAATAAGAATGTCCTATAGAAAGGTGTTACATCTAACTTTTAAAAAAAAACAGTGGGAGAAAAAGTTAAAGATGTTGTAAAACTTAAGAATAAAAGATCAATATAAAGAGGAAGATAAGAAGAATATAATATAAGAGAAATAATATAAGATAACTTTTTTTCTTTAGTGTCCACCAAATCTTCAAGTGTCTACAATATGAACTATTTTGCCTTTATTTATAGTGTAACATAGAGGCATACAAAATGTTAGTCATAAATAGGAGTGGCAAACGAGCGAGTCGAGTTGAATATGATTCAATCAAAAATGAATTAAATAAAAATGGATAAAGTACTCGACTCGACTCACATTTTAAATGGATAAAAATGAGTTACCTAATGGATAATATGGGTACCTATATTTACCCATATTATAATAGAAATCTTGTTAAAAGAATAATTTTATCTTTTTATATAAAAAAAATAAGTTTTTTTATCACCCAACCTCCCTCCCCCACTATTCCAAAAAAAAAAAAGTAAAAAAAATTCAATTCTTTTTTTAAAAAAAAATTAATTTTTTTTACCACCCTACCGCCCTACACCCCCCAATGCCCCCTACCCC
>NW_006239239.1:505583-513763 GCF_000226075.1 Solanum tuberosum
AAAATATATGTATATATACAATTTTCTCTCGCTTTATACAAACACAAACACACTTTATACACTTGCGTTTGTATAAAAAATGAGAGAGGCGAGGGAGAGAACGAGAGTGGCGAGCGAGATTCACCAGGAGAGAGGTGAAATAGCAACAATTTGCTATGAGGTACAATTAAATCAAACTATATTTATAGTATTTAATTTGAATTAATAGTTTGCTATTATATACAATTTTTCCTTTTTAAATGAGTTGGATACCCAACCCATTTAAAATGGGTAAATATGAGTTGATACCACATATTAATTACTCATTCTCCCATCCCTAGTCATAAACATGACATTAACATGAATATAATAGAAAGGAGGTTATGGAGGTGAAAGGTTACAAGAATAATGATCATAAAGGTGGAGGTTATCTTCATAATGGAGAAAAGTAATGGAGATAATTAGTCATAATAACTTTTTGGTGTAATGAACATCCACACCATAATATTTTATAACAAAAGAGATTAAATTACTATAGTAATAATTTTATTATAAGACTCTACATTATTTTCTTCTGAATTTATTCCACTTTCTACGTTAATCTTCCACAACTTTTTCCTTTATCCCTACAAGCACAAATCAACAAAATTGTTAGTTACTCTAAATAGTTTATATGATTTTTTCACCCTTAAACATCTAAAATAATATTTTGTAACTTTTATGTGACAAAAAAAAAAACCAAAAAAAATATTTTTACAGTTTAAGTAATCATACCTTGATTTAATTTGACACTATAATTTTATTAATTCTTGAGTTCATCAAAATAATTGACAAAATTATAAATGCAAAACAAATTTAATAATCCATATTCATAAAAAAAAATCTGAATTTTTCATGCTATCCATATCATGGAGTAAAAAAAGAACGTTTGAATTTGAGATCAAAATAATTATGAAATAGAAAAATTTAAAAAGATGGTAGTAGACTTGTTTTCCGACGTTCCAATTATTAAAAATATCAAAAGATAAATTGAAGATATCATTATTTATAATGAATGTTGGACAAAAATAATATGATAATTTACCTCTTTAAGCTTTCTTGATCTTTTCATTTATATTGTTATCAACGCGGTAAAGTATGACAAAAAAAAATTAAATTCGACTTATATATAACAACATAGATGAAAGGTTCACTCATAAATAATTGGATCGATCAATATCACACTTGTCATTCATAAAATTAGGAAGAAAAAAAATCAAATTAAGATAAGCATATAAGGAATTATTATATCATATAAACAATTACAAAAGAATAGTCGACACCTCAATGAAAATTATGAAATAGGAAGAAAGAAAAAGAGAAACCTAATATTATATGTTGTATTTTCTATCCAAACAAACGACACAAAATCATCTCCTCCAAATACAAACTAAAAGCATATAATTTATACAAAGTGTAAGTATATAATTTATTAGAAATAATGAACATATATTTTCGAAACGATTAAAGAAGAGGGTGGAACATAACTATTCAGATTTTATTGAAATAATAAAGCAAGAATAATGTGAAATTAAGGTATAGTACATAAATGAATGAATAAAAAAGAGAAAATTAAACAGAATAATGGTAAAAGCCAAAAATAGGAAGAAAAAATATAAATATATTTCTAATTCAATAAAGCATGTCATATCACTTTTTTTTAATTTCTAATTTTATTATCAGATTATAGATAGATAGATAGATATATAGATATATTAGATTAACAACTAGAAGAAGGCCAAAAATAAAAGGAAAATAAATAAATTTATTAAGAGTATAAATTAAAGAGGTGTGAGTTATGGATAGTTACTCCTACCAATATGAAGAGTTTTTGTTGTAAATGTTCTATAACGACCTGCTCCGGTTGTTATAGAAAAGTCAACGAGGAAAGTTTTTGGACCGAAAAACTTTTTGGTAGTAACTTGAGAATTTCTAGCCTAGTCCAGATTTAGACGAAATTGGAGTCAGTGAGGTCTAGGGAAATCTGGTAATGAATGAGAGATCTAATCATGAATTTGATCACATGAATAGATAGCTAAGACGTTAAGAAAATCGTACGAATTTACGGAATCGAATTTGGGAGAGTAGAACTTCTGAAACTGACCTTAGCGTGAATGGGTAGTTTTTGATTGTCATGGGTTGAAGGTGTGTTGTGAAATGGGGGTTTGGAACTCTTAATTCAACTCTTTGTCTCCATGCAAGCCGCTAGGGAGGGATTTATCCCGCCAGGGCGGGGCCGCTGTAGCGGGATAGGGTCCGCCACAGCGGGACAAACGCGACTTAAGTCGGAAATAAACCCCAAAAACGTCATTATTCTACAAACTTCGTTCTTAAGAGTTAGGAGACGACCCTAGACGATTTCTTGACAGTTTTCCACTATTTTGGTGCAAAAGGTAAGATTCTTACTCCCCAAATTCATTTTCGATCCGTAGAACTTAGATTCTTGGTTATTAATTATTGTGGGGGGGGGGGGGGAGAGAGTTTTTGGACTGAATTGGATGGTGGGAAAAAGCCCTAGCTGCACTTTAGGATCATGAGTTTGGCCTAAGGTTGATAATATTGATTGTAATCAGGGTAATTAGGACTCATTTATTGATCCTCCTGTTGTATTAATTGTTTGTAGACCAAGAACAAACGGAAAGAATCTGGAAAGGAAAGAATCAAGTTTCTTATGAGGATTCAAGCTTTGTTTGAGGTAGGTAATGGTTTGATTTCATGTTTGTGTGATGTATGCTAGTATTTGCTCTATTGTAATGCATGTATGTATGCGAATGTTGAACTATTGATCACATCTAGTAGTGACAAATGGGCGGGTTGGGTAAAATTTGGGCGGGTTGAAAATGGGTCAACATAAAATGGGTAATCATTCAACTCATCCATATTTGATATGAATAAAAATGTATTGGGTAAGAAATGGTTTGAAGTGGCTGTTTCAACTAAGCTTAAAAAATCTTAGAAGTCTTGTTTAACTATATAAATATCATTATCAAAGGTCCAAAAGTTGCTCAATTGAATATTCTCATTGTTTCCTATGAAAATTTCATCGATCAAATTTCCATGGCTATATGAGATTTTGTGAATGGCCTCCAATCCCCACGTAATTTGTCAAAAAAATTTTCCTGAAAAGCATATTCCAATCCGATTTAAGTACGACGATCTCCAAAAATCTTCCACATGCCAGGTTTTTTGTGTCATTCAACCAATTGCTAAAGGAAAGTATTTTTCCACAATAACAATTCCTTGCCCTTTTCCCCATCTCCTAAGACCAAGTGGCTTTGTGACATAGGGAGATTTAATTTGGCACAATACTTTAAACAATTCTTGAGCATCTCCAAAATACTTATAGTGTAGTGCACTAGCATCGATCGATAAGTCAGAATTGCTAAAATGCAACTTGCAATTCCATAGATTGTGTGAATCTTGTCGCGCCCCATTTTTTCACCAAAAACTGATATTCGGTGCACGACTTAACAACTTTTTTGAGCTTTGGGTTGGATCGAAGAGTCGCCACCTAACGAGTTAAGGCACGTTAGGGCACCTATCTAACCTAACTAAATCTAACTAAGGTCAACGAACCAGAGATCGGGTAAGGGTTCAAGTTACCTCGAAGGGAAGGTGTTAGGGATCCCTCGAGGTCCACAAATGTGGGTCCCGGTCGTATCTCATGCAATTTATGTGGGGGTTACAAATAGCAATTAAGGTCACCTCATTACTTGGTTATTTAAATTAAGCATGCTTTCTAGGTGATAACTAATATTAAACAATTAAGGTTGCTTCATTTATTCTTTATTTAAGCATGCGAAACTAGGTGATGACATAATATTAAATATATAAACACAAATAGTTATAGATAAGCGAGAAGACAGAATATACACAAATAAATAGGCAAATCAATTTTATTTATTAAACTACCCCAAACAATTATAATTAAAGCAAGTAAGGGAAAGGAAAGGGAGACTCTAAAAATGACAACTTTACGGATCAACGCTCGACTTCTATATATATAGGGACATACAAAACAAATGTTTGTCGTTTATGGCTCGAGGCAATGTCATCATCTCCGTAGGGACTAAACTACCCCTACCCCACCTTCCGCATGCATTTCGTCCTAAAAGGCGCCTATCGTCCCCACTTAAGGTCCAAGAGGCGTTGAACTACTATTAAGATAGTTTTAGACAAAATAAAATATAGGGTCCTAGTTAGGCCCCCTAGAAACCAAGTCAAACACGTTGGACGAGCACTTAGCACGTAGAATCTCATATTGGCATCTAGATTTTATTAGACATACTGGCAAACATAAGTAATTGTGAAAAGGTCTCATGCTTAAGTGTGTGCATACAAGCATAACAATATTATAACAGTTTATTTATTAATTTTAGAGGGGCAAAATTATGACATAATGCAGATTTTATTACTTGGTTTTAAAATATAGCAGAAAGGTGATCACATAATGCAAAAATGTTTAGTACCATTAGCAGATTTTATTATTAATACAAAAATTTATTTTAAGTGGCAAAGCGGTATATTAATGCAGAAGTTAATTATTTTAGACATGAATTAATCGGGGCAGCGAATATCTAAGGTAGCAGCTTTTAAGAAAAGACACGCAGCAAAGGATTATCATTAACTGATTTTTAAGTAACAAAAGAGATTAATTATTAAACATGCTAGTCAAACGGGCAGTAGTAAATGCAGTTTAAATTGTCCAATTTTAAAATTTTCAGGCCGTTTAACACACTAAAGTGGATAAACTCCTATAAGCTAGCCTGACTATTGACTTACTCAAGTTTATTAGAATCTGATTAATTAATTATCATTCAAATTTATCATATATTGAATTGATATTAACACAGCAGCCCTTATCAGATTAAATGAGTTGATTATAATGTTACAATTACAAAATGATTATTGAAGTTAATTGATTAACATGTCGAGGTTACTAAAATCAATTAATTAACACACCAAACTATTAGGGACTGATTGATCAAGTCTAATTAAATTTAAATAAATCTTATATGAGACTAATATCTAACAGATTGACTAATACAAGATTGTTGAATATCAATCAATATTTTACTCTTAAATTACTATATAAAAGAATTAATTTAATTAAATAAAACAAGGAACAACCAAAGTTATTTTAATGATAAATTAAGAAATAGTCGTGCAAATCAAATAGGTGTATTATGATAGGGGGGACCTACCTTGTTGCAAGTGGGTTCATATGAACCCACTTTGTCAAAAAAATACATTGTATATACATATATATTCAATCTGTTTTTTGAAACAAAACACTGTATATAATTAATTTGACCCCACTTAAATCAATAGTAACATGTATCCCAGCGGCAAAGTGGTTACAATTTGACTGATGCATCGCGGATACGATTTCCACCCACAACATTTAATACTGCTTCATTTTTTTTATATGTTGAACCCACTTGATAAAATTTCTGGGTCCGCCACTGATCATGATGAACAATTAAAAATATCTAAGCACATGATCAACTTTAAAATATAGTTAAGCAAGATTAAATAGGTGATTAATGGCAATAATAATTTAATTTTATTTAGATCTAAAGTGAAGTTGCTAAATATGAACTACCGAACAATCACGAACCTATATACATGCTTTCTAACACAAATAAGTTACGATAAAATAAACAAGTAGCACGTAAATCCCCTCCCCTTTAGACGATCCCCAAATATTTCACATATATCTATGGAGTTAGAGTTTACAAATTATTACAATATCAAAAAATGGACCAATACAAATATAAACAACAATAAAAGCAAAATATCATCCGGGCACCCATCATAGATGACTTTTCGTGTCTTGAATTTTAAATTCAAAACATGTTTAAAAGAATATACCAAAGACAAGATCATAATTATATAGATAGCAAAACATAGTTCACCGCCCCAGTCTTCAATTTATTGGGGGTCTGATTGGGCGCACTGCTGGTGCGCCGCCTCAGGCCTCAATTTACTGGGGTCTGATTGGGTGCATTGCTGTCACACCGCATAGGCATTCATTTATTGGGGTCTGATTGGGCGCACTGCTGGTGTGCCGCACAAACCTCTATTCTACTCATTTTATGATCCTAAAGCCTTTTTAATCGATTACTTTTCTCAATTTTTCCTTAGATTCAATTACCCAATACAAGTACACAAGAATCTACTAAAAAACAACTCTTAAACTCGAATTGATTACCTCAAGAACTCATCAAACCATCCTAATTCAAGAACAAAAATAATACTTCAAGAACACTTATCAAGAACTCAAATCCTTCAACTTTTGAGAACGAAATTGCGCTGAAAATAACATGATTGACGTGTGGGTGAACGAACCCAACACTATTAGAACTCACATACCTCTTAGGGATTAAACCCTTGGTGAAACAACTTTCAATTCGCAAGAAAATTGATGAACGTCTCGACTTTTCTCCTTTTTCTCCTCTTCTTGAACTCCTCTAAAAAACTCTATCGTAAATTAGGATTTGTAAAACTGAACCAAATCAGTTTAGTCCCTAGATATTAACAAAATTCATTTTAATCTCATAATTTCGGGTAACTTTCCTTAACTGGACAGACAAATTTCAAATAATCAAATAAAATAAAAAAGAATAGAATTATATTAATTGAAATCAAAACAATACATTAATAAATCTTCAAAATATTTGGAAATCATTCAAACTTTTATATTAATATGACTATCTCTTTTGATGAATCTTTCAAGATAATTAAGTTTCATTCTTCATTTTGATGAACTTGTACCAAATTAATGTGAACATCTCTATAATGAATCTTTGAAGAATTTATATATGATCTTTAACAAAGTGACGACCATATTGTAACATTATTAAATACATAATTGATAAAAAAGATGGAGAAAATTTTTATAAAAGGAGAAAAAACTATACTACATTTTTTTGCTCTGATACCATATTGTTGAAGTGTACAACCATCTCATCTTAAAACTTAAGTTGTTAGAGAAAACACATTTTAATTAGTTAATTATGTTCTCAAAAATTATTATAGCGTTGCTAAGGAATTGAAAGTTCAAATTGAACTTTGTTCACGATAGCAGCCAAGATTTAATTGTTACTTGTTGCTTTCAATTATCTCATTTGACCCTGTTTCTAGTGAATTGTCTAAGTAATACTCAATGTCAAATACTAAATAAAATAGTAATAACATTGATATCGATGTATAATTATATAATATGCATTTGTTTCTGGTCATGAAGAAAAAAAACACTTCATCATGACACATTCATCTATGTGAGACGATATTCATGGTGTGAATTCGACACTGGTACACCAATCAAAAATTCCAAAATAAACCTACTGTAGAATCCACCCTTGAAATCATTTTGAAATCCGACGGAGACAAACTCAATAAGTAACTGGACTAAAAATTACATTTCAAACCTATTAAAATCATTAAAATATCGATCTAAGGTCATTTTGACCGAAATCAACTTCAAAATTATTAACCAACAATTGAATAATCTTGAATGCCTCAGGATCTGAACTAATTATCCAACTTATTAAAAAAAAAATACTTTTCAGATCTAGCAAAACTATCAGAATTCCATTTGAGTCCATTTACCTGACCTGTTGACTTGAGTCAAACTTTTAGAAATTGAAAAACTTATCCAATACCCATCTGATCACCTTGAGAGTCATGCCACCTATCACAATTTTTTGAGTTTCACACCTAAACTATTGAGAGTATGAGTTTTCTACATGAACTATCATCTAATAGTTATTGAAACACACCTCGACTAATTTCTGATTTGTGTGTACTACACTCTCTTTTGTTTAAAAATTCTGTCACGTGACACTTCACGTTAAAAATAGGGATAAGGGTCTGAAAAATACCCCAACTTTGGTCGGATTTGCTGTTGCGATACTAAACTTTCATGAGGACCTATTACCTCCCTAGACTATTTAATACCGTATTTTTTACCCCCTGAACTATTTAATAGTGTATTTTAAAGGCATATATGTGCCCACATGGACACATTACTATTTATAATTTTGCATTTTTTTTGTCCACGTGGGCAAATATATATGTTTAAAATACGGTATTAAATAGTTTAGGGAGGTAATAGGTCCTCATGAAAGTTTAGTATCGCAACAACAAATCCGACCAAA
>NW_006239239.1:514116-539527 GCF_000226075.1 Solanum tuberosum
AAAGGTATATATGTGCCCACGTGGACACATTATTATTTATAATTTTGCATTATTTTTTTTGTCCACGTGGGCAAATATATATGTTTAAAATACGGTATTAAATAGTTTAGGGAGGTAATAGGTCCTCATGAAAGTTTAGTATCGCAACAGCAAATCCGACCAAAGTTGAGGTATTTTTCAGACCCTTATCCCTTAAAAATAATTTTATTGTGGAAAATTTAAATAAATGAATATTAGATTAAAAGTTAAGGTAAAAGGTTAAAAAACCATATAACTTAATTTATTCCAACTGTGACATCCACTATGTACTTTTCTGCCTTGTTAGCCATACTAGTCTCGTCTCTAAAGTGGCATCGATATCTCCTTTTTAAAAAATCAATTAAAATATATTAAAAAAATTATTGTGTTAACTATATATATATACCACCCACACCTAAGGGTTATCAAAAGATACCCCTTTGCCGAAAAATTACATTGTATATAAATGTCAAATTTTGATTTAATAAGTATTGACACCTCTTAACCCAAATTGAAGGTTTAGTCTAGTGGTTAAGGTATTGCGAAAATTCCTTGAGGTTGTGTGTTTTGGTGCTTCTAGTCTCATAATTATTATTTTACTACAATTATCTCTCTTTAATGAAAATCCTAGCTTCGCTATTATTTTTGAACCTTACTTCAATGGATTAGCTATTTTGTTCAAATTATTAAATAATTTTAATCTACATAAGATTGATTATACTATAAGAAATGAGTTTACATCATTTAAAAATAAATTTTAGAAAGTGAATTTGTGTATACATACAAATACATACATATCATCTCAATTCTCAAGATGGATACCCAATACTATAATAAGTGACACTGAAAAATATAACAATCTAACAGAACTTGAATGATACTTTCTTTTAAAAAAATTGAATATTGAAATTGTATTTAAACATAATTTCACTTGAAAATAAAATATTATTTCACTTTAATACATTACTATAAATAAATATATCATAAAGTACTACGTACTACGTACTACTTATTTATTTATTTTTAAATCTTGGGAGATCAATTTTTTTTTGGGCAACAGTGTTTTAATAATAGGTAGAGTCACCGACCCCAAATGCCAACAATATTATAGATTCCAGCTGTACACGGACTTTTCAAATCCCACGAGTTTTTTTTTTCCTTTTTATTCGGAGAAGTTCTACTGGCTTTCCACTAATATTTTATAGTATCTTCTTCTCCAAGAAATTAAAGAAGAGAAAACATGAAGAAGTACAGATCAGTGAAAAATGCTTCTAGAAAACAGATACACATTGGCAAATCAAAGGCACATTACTGTATGATTTTCTGCAAGAAACATCCCAAGCATCGTCAGTCTTCAGGAGTTTGCTCTGTTTGCTTAACAGAAAAACTCTCTCCACTTTCAACAAGTAATACTGGTACTGTTACTTGTTGGATTCATCATAGAATGGCGTCTCTCTTGAAGGGTATTAGGTCCCTCGCCGCTTGTATTAAGAGACAAAGAGGGGCAGATCATGAAAAAGGGTTTTTCTATAGATTGCTGCATTCAAGAAGAAGAAACAAGAAAGATTCAGAAGGTTTGGTACATGAGAGAGAGGTTCAAACCAAAATTCGGGATCGCAAATGCTCTGTCCCCCGTTTCAAATTTGACTTGCTGTACTACAAGATATGAAATTCCCTTTTCAATAGAATTACTCTATTCGTTTATTTGATTGTTGATTGTTTACTCATTGAAAGGAGGATTAATGTGTATATTGTATGCTCTTTTTTGAGTATTTTTCTCTGTTTGATAATTCTTTTCCCATAGCATTGGGTCTGATCCTTAAGGGTGCTAATTAACTTGTATTTTTAATTTTATGAAAAAATATGTATAGAGTTTAAAAGGTGTAGCTTAAACTGAAAATCCCCAGATCCGATTTTGGTGGTTATGATGAAATATAATGGGGAAAATAGGAAGACATAAAGAGGACGAATAACAGAAAAGAGAATATTCGTCCGGGACATTAGCAATGCTACTTCTTTGCTAACCTCTAATTAACCAAATATCACCTTCACAATACCCCAAACAAATTATAACAGTCATTCTACTATTTGAACAACAATTTGTCAATCATCAAAACGCAATAAAATTACGAGTAACAATATATTTTGCAGTACTTGATACGGAGTAGATAGATTGTTTTTGTTTGACAATATTTTGGAGACTCCATTAGCTTGTTTTTGTTTTCTTCAGGTCAGTCCTTTTCTTTATTCACTCTGCAATTACGTTCTTGCATGGTATCCTCTTTAATTAATTAAGAACACTTGCATGTCCATGGATTTAACTTTTTATTTCCTACTCCAAGTTGTAATTAATTGCCTTTGAATTTATTCATTTTTTTTTTGTCAAGTGCTCCAGAAAGTTGTGATTTGCTGTTATTTATGCTGTTGTATGTTGAATTCTAATTTGTTCTTCCCAGTTGAATTTCTATTATTCCATACATATGAACATTGAAGGAACCAGGATTTTCATCCAGGGTAGTCAAACTATAGTAAAAAAATAAAAACACAAAGAAGTGAAAAGGGGATTCAACATATACTTTACATATATTATGAATTTTCCTATTAATTACATAGTGCAATTTTCCATCCAAGACACCCCTTGGAAAAGAGTGGCTCGGCCACTGTATACCAAGTACCTTATGACCATGTATACATCTACGTTTAAGCATATAAACTAATTAAACAGTAACTTAACTTATATACACCAACAATATAATTAAAGAATTTATACACCATCAGTGCATGCTATAACCAAGTGTCACAGGTCGGTTAATTACCTTATTTTTCAGGTAACTAATTCACACTTATAGGGATCAGTTACAATTATCTCTGATATGACTTGACAGGTCAATAATATGTGTCAGTGTATAAAATAGAAGTTAAACTCGTTAAACTCATTAAACACTCCCCATGAATCTTTCTTGTCTTTCTCATACTTACCTTAAGCTTATAGTAGCAGCGCCGGAGGTAGAGTGGTCCTCTTTCACAGTGATAAGCTTTATCCACACATATAAAAGATAGACATAAAGTACCTAACATGTTGAGTTTTTTCCCTCTTAATTACTGTTCACAACATTCTTTCTAGTCATAATTGATTTTGGAGTTGTTTAGGGATGATTTTTCAATTTGGGAGATAGTTGTCTCCTTACCCCCTTTACCAGTTCAAATGCATTACATGAAGTATATCTTCTCTCCTTCCTACAATGTTATTACTACTGTAATCTTTATTTATATAGTACTGGTTATGGTGTTATACTAGAGTGGCTCTTCATTAGTATATATGCTCTTGGTAGACATCTTGGCATCATGAGTGAATTGTCTTTTCACTTGAGTCTATACAAATGAAAGTAAAATTTGCAGGGAAAAGGAATTGGACAAGGAAATGAAGGACCTCTGGACTGTGTTTTGTGGGGCACCTGGTTGTTCGGACAACAATGGAAAGCTTTGCCATACTGATTTTGGGTCAATGACAGATCCTTCATCCTGTATCAATCATGTGTTGATAATTTGTTTTGATGTTATACTTTTGCTCGTCTTCTTATTCAATCTGTTTTCCAAGGCATCCATAAGAGCTACGAATATTCCTGCTCACTTTCATGGGTTTTCACGTTTGCAGTTGATTTCTGCTATTTTTAATGGCTTCCTAGGATTGTTATATTTGGCATTTGGCATTTGGATTTTAGAAGATAAGGTGATGAAAACCCACAGTTCATTACCTCTACACTGGTGGTTATTAATCATGTTTCACGGAACAACATGGTTATTAGTAAGTTGTACCACAAGTCTTCGAGGAAAATATTTCTCAAAAACCCCTCTGAGGCTTTTGTCAATTCTTGCTTTTATCTTTGCTGGGGTTTCTTGCGGTTTCTCTCTCTTTGCTGCCGTTTTTGTCAAAAGGGCATCATTGAAGATAGCTTTAGATATATTGTCTTCCTTAGGAGCATGTTTATTGTTGTTATGCACCTATAAAGAGCTAAAGCAGGAAGATGTCATTGGAAATGACCTTTATGCTCCCTTAAATGGAATCAGTAAAAGTAATTCTGTTAGCTGCATCACTCAATTTGCTAAGGCTGGAATCTTGAGTAAAATGTCATTTTGGTGGTTGAATTCGCTGATGAAGAAGGGGAAGAAGAAAACTCTTGAGGATGAGGACATACCTAGATTGTGTGAGGCAGATCGTGCAGAATCATGTTACTTAATATTTGAGGAGCTATTGAACAAACAGAAACAAGTTGATCCCACTTCCCAGCCATCAGTTTTGAAGACAATTTTCATATGTCACCGGAAAGAGATTATTGTTACAGGATTCTTTGCACTGTTGAAAGTAGTCACTGTGTCAGCAGGTCCTTTGCTTCTTAACGCCTTTATTAAGGTTGCTGAAGGAAATGCAAGTTTCAGAAATGAGGGACTTTTCTTGGCCATTCTGCTTTTCACTTCAAAGAGCTTGGAGTCCGTAGCACAAAGACAGTGGTATTTCAGGTGCAGACTAATTGGTCTAAAAGTGAGGTCTTTACTTACAGCAGCTATTTATAGGAAGCAAATTAAATTATCTAATGCCGCCAAATTGATGCATTCCAGTGGTGAGATTATGAACTATGTTACTGTGGATGCTTATCGTATTGGAGAGTTTCCTTTTTGGCTGCATCAAACCTGGACAACAACTGTCCAGCTCTGCCTCGTACTTATAATTCTCTTTCACACTGTTGGTGTTGCAACTATTGCATCCTTGGTAGTGATTATACTCACTGTGCTGTGCAATACTCCCCTTGCAAAGTTACAGCATAAGTTCCAGACCAAGTTACTGGTTGCACAAGATGATAGGCTAAAAGCTATTTCTGAGGCTCTTGTTAGTATGAAGGTTCTAAGATTATATGCATGGGAAGCCCATTTCAAAAATGTTATCCAGATTTTGAGGCAAGTAGAAGAAAAGTGGTTATCAGCTGTTCAGTTACGTAGATCATATAATAGCTTCCTTTTCTGGTCATCTCCTGTTTTGGTTTCTGCTGCTACTTTTGTGACTTGTTATTTCCTTGGTATTCCACTAAATGCGAGCAACGTTTTTACCTTTGTTGCAACTTTACGCCTGGTTCAGGATCCCATTAGAACAATTCCGGATGTTATTGGTGTGGTAATTCAAGCAAAGGTCTCCTTTGAGAGGATTGTCAAGTTCCTTGAGGCATCTGAGCTGGAAATGAGACGGGAATGCATCAGAAGCACAGATCATGCTGTACTCATCAAATCAGCTAATCTCTCATGGGAAGAGAGTCCATCGCGACCAACTCTCAGAAACATTAATTTGGAGGTTAAACCTGGTGAGAAGATTGCTATATGTGGGGAAGTTGGCTCAGGAAAGTCATCTCTTCTGTCAGCAATTCTGGGAGAGGTTCCAAGTATACAAGGAACAGTAAGTTGTAATGGCTGGTTCCTTCTTTCCTAGTGGGTTAGGTAATAAGAAGCAGGATTAAAGTTTTCATTGCAAGCATAATGATAATATCGGTTTACCAAAGTTTGAGAAAAATTCAGTATCTATGACTGATCCTTAATATTATCTGTTATCTGCAGGTTCAAGTATATGGAACAACTGCCTATGTCTCTCAATCAGCATGGATTCAGACAGGGACAATACGAGAGAATATTTTGTTCGGTTCTCCATTGGATAGCCAGAGATACCAGCAAACCTTGGAGAAGTGTTCACTGTTAAAAGATCTCGAGATACTACCTTATGGTGATCTCACGGAAATAGGAGAAAGAGGAGTCAATCTTAGTGGTGGACAAAAGCAGAGAATTCAACTTGCTCGTGCTTTGTATCATGATGCGGATATATATCTCTTGGATGATCCCTTTAGTGCTGTAGATGCCCATACCTCGACTAGCCTATTCAATGTAAGCATTTCTTTAGTGATGTGATTCTTGTCGTTTCTTTCCATTTGCAAGCTCAATTGATCCTATGCAGGAATACATTATGGGAGCTCTTTCCAGGAAGACTATCTTACTTGTGACCCATCAAGTTGATTTTCTTCCTGCATTCAATATGGTTCTGGTGAGTTTTATCCATGCAGTTCTCTTTCCAATTTGACTTTTGTCATTTCCTCTCTCTTGTCTCTCTGTTATTCTAGTGTGTCTCCTCTGGTTGAATTGATCTTTTAAAATTATGTGTACAATTATCATGCTTGTATTCAATAGAAAACCAAATCTTTTCATATGTTCATATGAAATTGTTGCATATATATATCTACTTTGGTTTGCAGTTAATGTCAGATGGAGAAATTTTACGCTCAGCTTCATATGATCAGTTATTGGCCTCGAGCAAAGAATTTCAAAACTTGGTTAATGCACACAAAGAGACTGCTGGTTCAGAAAGGGTTTCGGAGGCTTTTTATTCGCCAAGAAGTGATACTTGTTCAAGAGAAATTAAAAATAAGGATAGTGGTAAACAACCAAAAACCTCTGGAGGAGATCAGTTGATCAAGCAAGAGGAGAGGGAAGTTGGAGACACTGGATTTAAGTCTTATGTTCAGTATTTGAATCAAAATAAAGGATACTTGTTCTTTGCCATAGCTGTTGTTTCGCAACTTGCGTTTGTGGCCGGTCAGATATTACAAAACTCCTGGATGGCTGCAAATGTTGAAAATCCTGAAGTTAGCACTTTGAGACTGATTTCAGTTTACTTGCTAATTGGATTTGTATCCACACTTTTTTTGCTCTCTAGATCTCTATCAACTGTTCTTTTGGGTTTGCAATCTTCAAAGTCCTTGTTCTCACAGCTACTAAATTCTCTCTTCCGTGCACCTATGTCATTTTATGACTCCACACCTTTGGGAAGGATACTAAGCAGGGTAATTATCTCAAACAATTGAGAGAAAAATGATACTTATCAAGTATTTTCATGTAGCTAACCATTTTTCCTACATTTTCATTTCCCGTCCCATTATTGCAGGTCTCATCAGATTTGAGTATAGTTGATCTTGACGTCCCATTCTACTTGATTTTTGCGGTTGCATCTACCACAAACTTTTATTCTAATCTTACAGTACTAGGTGTTGTTACTTGGCAAGTTTTGTTTGTCTCCATCCCAATGGTTTATGTGGCCATTCTCTTACAGGTACTAGTTATATTAGGGGAATAAGGAAGTTTGATTCTGTGCTTCCAGCTGACAAACCGATAAATCATGAATTAGTATTTTTTTGGTTCATTATTTTTTCCACAGAGATACTACTTTGCATCTGCCAAAGAGTTGATGCGGATCAATGGAACTACCAAATCATTTGTGGCCAACCATCTTGCTGAATCCATTGCTGGAGCTGTGACTATAAGGGCATTCAAGGAGGAAGAGAGATTTTTCGTGAAAACATTTGAACTAATTGATATAAATGCCAGTCCTTTCTTCCACAATTTTGCAGCAAATGAGTGGTTGATTCAACGGCTGGAAACTATTAGTGCAACTGTTCTTGCTTCCTCAGCACTTTGCATGGTTTTACTTCCTCCTGGGACTTTCAGCTCTGGCACGTTAATCAACTCATTATATGCTTGGAATTGGAAAGAAAAGCGCATATTTCTTTTTTCTTTACCTTTGGTCATTATGTAAAACATAATTTACTTACTAATACCTGTTAATGTTATTGCAGGATTTATTGGGATGGCTTTATCTTATGGTCTTTCCCTAAACATAACCCTTGTTTCTTCCATTCAATATCAGTGCACTTTGGTGAACTATATCATTTCTGTGGAAAGACTTAACCAGTATATGCATATACCAAGTGAAGCTCCTGAAATTTTAGAAGAGAGCCGTCCCCCAGTCAATTGGCCTTCGAGGGGTAAGGTCGAAATTCAAGATTTGCAGGTAAACTTCATCATCTGCACTAATTTTCAATCTTTTGGTATGTTAAACATACTAATGAGCATGCCTCAAAGTAGATAAGATATAGGAAGGATTCCAGACTTGTTCTTAGAGGGATCAGCTGTACATTTGAAGGAGGTCATAAAGTTGGTATTGTTGGACGAACTGCCAGTGGAAAGAGTACACTCATTAGTGCACTATTTCGACTAGTGGAGCCTGCAGGTGGAAGGATTGTGGTTGATGGAGTAGACATTTGTAAAATTGGTCTTCATGATTTGAGGTCCCGTTTCGGGGTAATACCTCAGGATCCTACTCTTTTCAATGGAACAGTGAGATGCAATTTAGATCCCCTATGTCAGCATACTGACCACGAAATCTGGGAGGTAATGTACTTCGCCACTATTTTTAGCATTAGTTGATATATAGCATAGCTTTTTTCTGATTACTTGTATCATTTATTTTTACTTATATCATTTTTATCTTCATTGTCAAAGGTTCTTGGGAAATGTCAGCTACACGAGGCAGTTAAGGAAAAAGCAAAAGGGCTTGATTCCTTGGGTAATCTTCTGAACATGTCTGGTTGTTTTATACCAGTGGATTTTTATTGACCATGGACTCATTTCAGTTGTAGAAGACGGGTTAAACTGGAGCATGGGGCAGCGACAACTGTTCTGTTTGGGGCGTGCTCTTTTGAGGAAAAGCAAGATTCTGGTGCTTGATGAAGCAACAGCATCAATTGACAATGCCACCGACATGATATTGCAAAAAACTATCAGGGAGGAATTTGCTAACTGTACTGTTATTACAGTTGCCCATAGAATACCCACAGTAATGGATTGTACAATGGTTCTGGCCATTAGTGACGGTAGGATCTATCTGTTTACTTTTGAATACTTGCAAACATATTAGTAGTTCAGAGAATGTCAATCCCAAAATGTTATCCCCATGACTTACTTTTGGTTGCTGTAATACAGGAAAATTAGTGGAGTATGACAAACCTATGAAGCTGATGAAGAATGAAGGTTCGCTCTTTAGGAAGCTTGTTAAGGAGTACTGGTCTCATTATCACTCAGCGAAATCACATTGAAGTAAAGTGCAGATCTGTAACACATTCTGTGGTGCATCAAACTTCACAAACGTTGCCTAATTGCAACCCCAATCAGTCCATTGAGAGAATCACTAAACTCAATGTTGGTCTATCTATGGCATGGATATGTGATTTTTCTCTAAATGTTAGTGCATAACTTGTTGTAGGCTGTTGACATCGGGAAGGTTAAGTATGCAGTGGGCTAAACCAACTGCAGCTTACTAGCCTTAGCGTACCGATTTTCTTGATTTTGTAAACAGGTTTTATTTAGGCATGCTAGCAAAGTCTTTTTTTGAGGGTCATAAATGTATAATCTTCCAGTATTATGAATGAAATTCTTTGCACCTTCCAATCTTCACTTTAGCTGTTAAACACACAAAAAATCACCTCTAATCCTACTTTTACATTGCTCTCTAAACACACTCATTTTACTAATCCTCCATAATACACTATGAAATCTTCAACAGTGAATCAAATTTAACTTTTCTCCTAAACTTGATTAGGATTCAGCTGGTAATTTCAGTTGGGAAGTCCCACATTGGGAGTTAAGCACTCTCCAACAAGCAACTCCCAGCCGGGTTTGAGCAGACCTTTGGTTAAATATAATCACTACTTACTAGCTACTGTTGGATAGTTTGGTAGTGGATATGATCTCATTACAGTTATTTTCATATACTACTATAAAAGAAACCGAAAAAGAGATAGTGACGAATTATACAGAGGAAATGGTGGAGATATCTTAGAGACCAGAGGAATTGAGTGAAATTAAACAATAAAACAAGACAGTGAGTTCTTGCAACGTGTATGGTGTTGTAGCAACACATGATACAAAAGTGGTTGTGTTCCCTTCTTATTCTTTTTCCGGGACTTCTTTTGGGAGACGGGGAATGAATAATCAATGATGATACGATTACTTAATCCTAGGAAAAACTGTGTTCGATTTCACCTTCAACTATCTAGGTGACATACTGGAGTGACTGCATGTAGCATTAGATGATGGATGAGTAGCAATGGAGAAAGAACTGTACTGATTGAGTTCCCTCTTCATTGCCTTGTATACTTGATCTAAGCCTTCCTCTATTAACTCCAAAACTGTCTGTGGCATTGGTGGCATATTCATGTCAACTGATCCTTCCAACATCTTCACCACTTCTCCCATGGAAGGCCTGTTTGACACTTCATCCTGAATACACCAGAAGGCGACCATCAGTGCTCTCGTTACCTCTTTTTCCTCTACTGCTCCTCTAAGTCGCCTATCTACAACTTTTACGGGTGTTCCACTAGTCATCTCCTGAAAAAAAGGAGAAAGATAGTGAAGAGAACATGTACCAGAAAGGAGGGAACACTATGAATACAATTAGAGGATTGCGTGTGTACCTTGTAAGCCCATCCAGGATAAAAGAAGTCATCTGCATCACAAGTCATATCAAGATTTCTCCGACCACCAATGATCTCTAGAAGAAGCATGCCATAGCTGTAAACATCAGCTTTTACAGTGATAGGTCGATTGCTGACCCACTCGGGAGCTAAATAACCTCTCGTTCCTCGGATCATTGTGACAACATGAGAGTGCTCTCTTCCCATTAACTTAGCTAGTCCAAAATCAGATACTTTAGGGCAGAAATTCTCATCCAGAAGTATGTTTTCTGGCTTGATATCACAATGTATAATTCTGTTCCTACATTGCTCATGAAAATAGGCTATCCCTTGTGCAGTGCCAACTGCTATGCGAAAACGTGACGCCCAATCCAGTAGTCTATTTCTTGTACTAAATGAATGAAATATCCACTTGTCTAATGAGCTATTTTTCATGTACTCATACACTAGTAGCCTGCCAAAGAGTGAAAATTTTAGTGAAAGTTGTGCTAGTGCTTGACTGTAATGCTACAATTCTACGTACTTCCCAATCTATACATCACAAATTACAATGAAAAAAAGTTAAAACTTACCGTTGGGTTCCCTCAGAACAGTAACCGCATAGACGAACCAAGTTCAGATGATGCATAGAGCCAATGGTTTTGACCTCTGTTATAAATTCCTTCTCCCCATGAGGTGAAACTTTATCAAGTTTCTTTACTGCAATCAATGTTGCATCCTTTAAACTTCCTTTATACACACTTCCAAATCCACCTGTCAAAGCAGCAATGTTACTGATCATATTCTTACCTTATCTGAAAGAGAACAGTTTTCTGTGCTTGTTATTTCTATAGTTGAGAGGTTAGTATCATAGAAGTAATAAAAATTCTATATCTTTACCTGTTCCAAGTAACTCGGAAAAATTGTTAGTCCAACATTGCAGGTCGCGGTAGCTGAAGCTAATTGGAGCTCCAGACAACAGCAAAGATCCCTCAAGTGCCCTTCTCATAGATCTTCTCCTATGGATATTGATATACAATAAACAACAGAGAAGCAAAATGAGAACAGTCATACTCAGGACTATAGGAAGTACCAAAACCTTATCGTGCCTACTCTTCGACTCATCTGATGAATTCCCAGGTTTTTCAGATACCGAGGCATTGGCCTCAACCTTCACAAATAAGGTCGAAACAGGATCCTCAAATCCACCAAATTCCAAGCTCCTGAGTAACCAACAATAAGCCTTTTCCTCACTAAGTCCATAAACAGATGCAACACAACCACAGTTTGATAAGCAAGCATCACCACATTTGGACAGTGACCCTTTATCGCTATAATTTCCTATAACAGATGATTCTGAGAAATAATAATTCGTTTTCTGAACCGTAGAAATCTTGAACTGGGACATCATATTTTCATGCTGAGGTCCACATTTCCCTGTCACTGAAGGATTTCCCGAACATGAAACATCATCTCCCTCCGTAGAAGTCCCTGGCAAACATGTGCAAGAAGCATTTGTTTTGCTTCTGTCTAAATTACATATCCCATTGCCACAAACTCCAGAAATATCACATGGATTAGACACAGCTGCCCACTCTGGAACCCATTGCCTTGATCCATTCACATCATTATCCCATCGATACAAACGTAAATTTCCATTAACCTCAAGGGTTAATCGACGAAGAATAGATGGAACATTGGAATTCGTTTGATTTACAGCCGATGATAGTCCTCCATAATCTCCATCATTTTTATATACATAAACTGCTCCATCTGAAGATGAGCCATAAACTATACCAAAGCTTCCTGCTTTATCCAATACTGCAGTAACATCTCCAGTCACATTTGATATTTCAGGTCCTGACCAATAAGAAAAATTGCTGTAAAATTCAGGCGATGAATCGTAGTAGTTGGGGACATTATAGGTCAATGCAAGACTTAGTGAAGTAGGCTGCTGCAACATTTTTAAAGTGTAGTAACCACCATGAGAAGGTAATTTTGATGATGTTAATTCTAGTGACACTGTTAAGGATTGACCAGGCAAGAGAGTATCAGATGGATGTGAAAAGCTTTGCCATGCAATGGTACTTAGATTGGTGCTGTAGAGAATGAAGTTGCCATTTTCAGACATGACAGCCAACTCAACGCCTGCTTCCGAGGTGTTTGATGCCCACACTGTGGTGTCTCCATCCATCAACAAGAGATTTCCTGTGGTGCCAAACTCCAAGATTGCATCTTTGCTGACTGGGGAATTTCTATTTAGAGGATTGACACAAAATGGCCAAAAAGTTATATTACCTGCAAAATCTTTATTAAAAACTAGAGGTGGAGGTATATTTTCTTCTTTGTTCCTTCTCTAAAATCAGACTTTAACATTGCTAATCTATAATTCCATACTTACATCTACCTCTTGAATATTTTCAAGAACTTGTTATTCACCATAAAATCTCAAATCTTGAACTTTGAAAGAAAAGCAACCCCTAAAGCTGGAATGGATTTCGTGTGTGTCAAAAAGTTAATGAAGAGAAGCTACAGTTTGATCATGCAACTTTTCCTCCTACTAACATATGCAGATCTAGAATTTCACGTATATATCTATGTTCTGTGTCGAAAATATAAAGCTTATATCAATAAAGATATACTACCTAACAAAACCTTATAAGTAAGAGGGGAGCTAGGAAGACACAAGGAGGTTCATGCAAACTGCCTTCGATGGTAAATTACACCACATATACAACGTCAAAATTAAATTTTAGGTACATATAGCAAATATTAAATCTCTTTAATTTCTTTGTGTTATTCATTTTTTGTATATTTTGAATCTCCTTAGTGAAAACTCAGACTCCACCACTACTTATAAGGTGCATACAACTTAAACACCTAAGTGATAAGCTAAGCGAATTCGATCATTAGTTGAGAAGGAGTTTTACACTTACATATTAGGAGACCAAACAAGTGTTCTGTCTCCTGGTATTTGTGCAAACCAAATTGCCAACTGATATTGATCATTAGAGTCCACTGCTGGGGTGAAGCCAAAAGCAAAAGTTCCATTGTCAGAAAACCATGCTTGGTTCTCTTTAGCTAACAATCTTGAACCCAAAATAACACTACCAGACACTACACAGACATGAAGCTCTGCTACAAACAGTAACAGCAGAGCCAAAACAGAGGAAATGAAACAGAGAGCCATATGTTGCAAATTGGAAATATGATTCTGTTTCAAGAAAATCAACTCAACAATTTAATAGACTTCGGGGTCCTTATTTTCAAATTTTGAAGTTAAGTATGTGGGGAAGTAAAGAAGAAATTATAATTCAGAACAAGTGTACAAAGGTGGTTGGTGAGTGAAGGTGAACTACAAAGTTGACAAATGATCAAATTATTAGAATAGTCGGTTCTGCCATTTGGCGGCACGTGTCTTGTTCAATTTCTTTGCTGCTTTCAAACTATAAAAGGATTGAAAATAACTGAATTTGTCCAACTAGACTGATGTTAATTCTTGATTTCACACTTTGCCATTAGCATTTAGCAACAGATAGGTATTCTGAGTAAACTCAAATTTGGTCTCATAACTCGTCTTTATTGTATCAATTGAACACGTCAACTTACAAAATAATTATTTAGATATTTTCAAAATTTATATGCCCCAGTAACGTTGGATGTCCACAAGACACAATAAAAACAAATTGGAGTATTTTATTACTAGTTGATATCAAGTTAAAGTGTCTAGATATGCACACTCATAATTGAATTACTTGTCAAAGACCAAGTTTAAAAGTTTGTTTATATATTATGTCAAAGTAAAATTAAAAGAGTTTTACTTATGGCAATTGAATTTGAACTCTACATGCAGAAGCTATATTGCTTGGACTTTTTATAATTACAGTCGTAGCGTGTTAAATTCTTTAAAAATACACAACTTTTGAGAGGTTCCGACAAGCATCCAATGACATTTTAGATGAGTCCGAATAACATAATCCATAATGGTTATTTGTGAATTATTTGGTGTTCTTTTTATGAAAAAACTATAGTTAATTTCTAGGAACTACAAAAAACCCTATGTTTTTAGAAAAGCTTCTAGAATAACCCATTGTAGCATCTTAGATACGTATTTTAAAATATGTCTAGAAATTCTAGATTTTTTTAGATAGTTAGTAAATAAAGTTATCTAGATTGGTGATGCAATTAATCAATCTGTAATGAAATTAGTTAATCTAGGAGATAGAACTCGAAGAAGATGATAGCCAAATCAGGGTTATAACCGAGAATTGAGGCTGGATTGAATTTAGAAAAGAAAGAGAGAATCAAATATTATTTCATGAATGCCTCATCTTACATGAAGTTGCTACATTTATAGAATTGAATCTAATAACAGAATCTGAAATTATAAATGCTACACTCTAACTAACTTGCCACATCACCTACTATTTTTGCCACCTCAGCTCGTGTACACCTAACTTGTATCAATACCCCTTCCTGAAGAAAATCCTTGTCCTCAAGGATGAAATGTAGGGAACCTATGCAGCAACTCAGATTCAAACTCCCAAGTAGTTTGAGTGTCATTAATACCAGACCAGTTCACCAAGACTTGTCCCACTGCATAACCCTTCTTCATAAGCCTTCTGTCGAGAATAGCCTCAGGACCAGGACAATAGGGACTGGAAAGGTGGAAAACAGGAGGATGATTGATGATGGAGGGAACTTCAAGGCATCTCTTTAGTTGGGAAACATGGAAAACTGGGTGAATAAGAACATCAGCTGGTAGCAACAACCTGTCAGCCACTGCTCCAATCTTGGCATCAACGGGATAGGGACTATAGTACTTAGCAGTCAATTTAGGAAAAGTCCTAACAACAAGAGAAACTTGTCTATAAGGTTGGAGCTTCAGATAAACGCATTCTTCCACCTCAAATGATATTACAAACCTATGTTTATTAGCAATATCCCTCATTCTTTGTTGAGCCCCTAAGGATATGAAACTTCAACAGCTGAATTATGGACTCTCTGGCAGCCAAGGACCTGTCCACCATATCAGTAGAAGCTTCATCAGTTAAATAAGGGAGATGGATAAGAGATTTTTGCCCATACAACACCTCATAAGGCATACACTTAATAGTGGTATAGTAGGTGGTGTTGTACCACCATTCAGCTAAAGGAAAATAAGAGCACCATTCCTTAGGCTTGTCGGAACAAAAACACCTCAAGTACGTTTCAAGGGTTCTGTTCAAAACCTATGTTTGTTTGAGGATGGTAGGCAGTAGATCTTTCCAATTGAACACCCTGCAAACTAAACAACTCCTGCCAAAAGTTACTAAGGAAAATTGGATCTCGATCACTAGTCAAGGTGTTAGGCATGCCATGGAGCTTAAAGATATTGTCAAGGAAACACTGAGCCACTGATTGAGCAGAGTATAGATGGGACAAAGCCAAGAAATGACCATACTTGCTTAACATGTCTATAGCAACCAAAATAACCCTTTTGCCATTAGATTTGGGCAGATCCTCAATGAAATCCAAACAAATGTCAGTCCACACCCCATCAGGCACTGGTAGAGGTTGTATCAACCCTGGGCTTGCCGCAACATCATACTTATGTCGCTGACATATATCACACTTGTTAATGAAGTTTCTAGTATCTTGTACTAGTGTTTTCCAATAGAACAAGGACTGCAACCTTTTAATAGTGGCATCCATGCCAGAATGACCCCCTTGAGTAGAGTCATGTCAAAGTGCAATGATAGACCTTTTGAGTTCAGAATCAGCACCGACCACCAATCTACCCTTCTACCTCAACTGATTGTTATGCCAAATAAAATATTTATAGGGCAATGTCTTCACCTTAGCAATAATTCCTTGCAATGATTGATCAGAGCTCCAAGAAGCTTTAATCTGATCCAATAGAGAGTTATGAGGACTAAGCAATGACGTTGCCAATAGCTCAGCATTAGGTTTCCTGGACAAAGCATCATCAACTTTGTTCTCAACCCCTTTCTTGTATTCAATACAAAAATCAAAAGCCATAAGCTTGGAGATGCAAGCCACTTGGAAATCAGTATGGATATGCTGATTCAATAGATATTTCAATGATTTTTGATCAGTTTTGACAATGAACTGCCTTCCTAACAAGTGATGAGACCATTTCGAAACAACAAAAATGAGTACTAACAACTCTCTATCATAGACACACATAACTTGATGTCTGGGAGCTAAAGACTTGCTAATGAAAGCAATTGGATGCCCTTTCTGCATCAACACAACTCCAATACGTTTGTCATTAGCATCTGTCTCCACAATAAACGATTGCCCATAATCAGGCATTGCCAGAACAAGAGCAAACGCCATAGTTAATTTTAGCTTTTCAAATGCCTTGGTGGCAGCATCACTCCATAAAAACCCCTCTTTTTTTAGTAAGTCGTGCAATGGTCTACAGAATGCCCCAAATCCTTTTATGAACTTTCTGTAATACCCAGCAAGACCTATGAACCCTCTTAACTGTTTAAGGTTAATAGGTAGCGACCACGGCTGAACAACCAATATTTTCTTCGGATCAGTAGCTACACTATCTGCACTAATAATATAGCCTAAATACTCTACCTTAGGCACACTAAAAGCACACTTAGACATTTTAGCATACAACTGATGTTGAATCATAAGATCAAATACAACCTTAACATAATCAATATGAGTAGCCATAGTTTTGCTGAAATTCAAGATATCATCAAAGAAAACTAACACTGATTTCCGCAATAATGGTTTGAAGACCGAGTTCATAAGGCCTTGAAATGAAGATGGAGCATTAGTCAAGCCAAAAAGCATAACCAAGAATTCATAATGCTCTTCATGAGTCCTGAAGGTTGTTTTATATGTATCACCCTCAATCATCCTTAATTGGTGATAGCCAACTCTAAGATCTATCTTAGAAAATACAGAAGCTCCACATAATTCATCTAACAGATCTTCAATAATGGGTATAGGAAATTTATCCTTTACTATCAATTGATTTAACTTTTTATAATCAACACATAACCTCCAACTTCCATCTTTTTTCCCTACTAACATCACAGGAGAAGCATAGGGACTGGTACTATGTTAGATTACTCCTTGATTTGACATCTTGAATTAGTTTTTCTATAATGTCCTTTTTTATACTAGGATATCTATATGGTCTTTTATTCACTGGGTTTGCAGATTCAATAGGAGGTATTTTATGATTAAATGATCCTCTATGAGGAGGTATTTTATGATCAAATGATCCTCTATGAGGAGGTAGTGTAGTTGGTGCTTCAAAGATACTAGAATACTGTTGCACTAAGACAGATAATGCAGGATGTAACTTTATACCTTGTATAGCATGTATGTTATGACAATATGTTTCTGGCACTTCAGTACTAACCACTTCCATCATGTAGAAGTGAGCTTCAAATCCCACCCGCTTGATCAAAGAACTGGTCGTTGATGGTTTGAGTTGGCTACTGGATCCTCTCAACACATGTTTCTTCCCTTGATACATGAACTCTATAGTTCTGTTTTTAAAATCAAACATAATTCTTCCAAGAGTATTTAACCATTGTACTCCCAATACAATATCCACATTTCCCAATGACAATAACAAGAAGTCATATGAGAATGTAGTACCCTGTAGTAACCACTGAAAGTTCTTACAGACTGAAGCAGTTTGCACTTGTCTACCATCTGCTACACTAACAGATTGTTCATCTATAACACTAGCATTACAACCTAACTTTTTAACCACCTCCTAGTCAATGAAGTTATGGGTGCTTCCAGTGTCAATTAAAACTTGTAAGGGCCTCTTCTTATGATATCCAGTCACCCTAATGGTCTTAATAACCAATAGCTCCAGTGAAAGCTTGCAATGAAATATTCATGAGTTCATCCCCTGCTTGTGGACTTTCAGTCACTTTTTGTACTACCTCATTTCCTTCCTACTCCATGAATCCATCATCTTCTAGTAACTCCACCATGAGCAACTGCTTGTTGGCTTTGCAATTATGTTCTACTACATACTTTCATCACACAAAAATCACAAGCCCTTGGCCCTTTTTGCATCCATCTCAGCTGTAGTTAATCTTATAAACTTATTTGGCTTAACAAAATTAGATTGGTGTGTTGGTGGTTTTTGATAATTCTGAGACTTTAACTAATTTGGAGTAGGCAAAATAGCATTAGACCCTTTCTGAACTGATTTGAAACCCCGTGTATGAGCTTGAGCCTAAAAAACACCCTCATGTAGCCTAGCAACCTTATAAGCCTGCATTAAAGTCCTTGATGCTTGAATCTTGACTGTTTTGTTCAATTTTGGTTTCAACCTCCCTAAAAACAATTTATAGCATTCTCAGTTGATAGATTGACCCCTGTTAATAACCTATCAAATTATGTCTGGTAGTCCCTAACACTATAATTTTTAATGCCTCCATTGGATCTTCAAATCTTTCTCCAAATCGCTCATTCAAGGCCAAAACATACTCTGTCCAGGAAAGGTCATTAACAATATTTTGAGAATTCATATATGACATGTGCCAAGCAATAGCTTCACCATCCAGATGAATTGAAGCTAACTTAACCTTTTGCTCGAAAAGAACTTCATCCATAGAAAAAACTTGATCAACTTTGTACAACCAAGTACACAAATCACAACCAGAAAATCGAGGGAAATCTAGTTTAGAATATCGAGTGAAAAAATTTCCATTACCATTATACCCAGATCCTCCTCCATGGAATCCTTGTTCCGACCTTCAGTATGAATCCCTACTGGACAACTCCTATTAGATGAAGATTCTGCTCTTCCATGTTCTTTTTCTTTTTCCTTCAATGCCATAAAACCTAGGATTTTCTTGATTCCTAGAAGCTCCTTATCAGCTTGAATATTCCTCTCGTACATACTTGACATTCCCTCCATTAGCTTTTGCAATTGATCTTGAATCTGAGAAAGTTTCTCATCAACTTCCTCACTTGATTTATTCTGATTTCTGTCACGAAATACCATGATTATTGAGCCGAGAATCAATGGCTCTGATACCAATTGATGCAATTAAGCAATCTGTAATGGAATTAGTTAATCTAGGAGATAGAACTCGAAAATGATGATAGCCAAATCAGGGTTATAATCGAGAATTGAGACTGGATTGAACGTAGAAAAGAAAGAAAGAATCATATATTATTTCATGAATGCCTCATCTTACATGCAGTTGCTACATTTATAGAATTGAATCTAATAATAGAATCTGAAATTATAACTGTCACACTTTAACTAACTTGCCACATCACATACTATTTTTGCCACCTCAGCTCGTGTACACCTAACTTGTATCAATTGGTCTTATAGATGCATATAGAATAGTATCTAGAATCATCCTTACACAAGTATAAATAAAGATGACATTAGTCATTTGTAATCAACCCAATTCAAGAGTCTTTTTCTATAACCAAGTTCTCCTTTTCAAAATCTTCCTCTCCTTTCTAGCTTCCTCTTTTTTAATTGAATATTTCGATCCTAGTTAATGATCAAAAGAACCACAAAGTCCTAAGAAAAGCAAACACATTAAGAGCAAATATCACTTGATTTGGGACATAACTTAAAGGGGTGATTATGTGAGAGTTTTGAAAATTGAGTCAAAGAACAATTTGGCAGATCCATTTACAAAGAGTTTTAACATAGAAAATGTTTGATAATCACGTTGAAGGAATGTGTGTTAGAGTTGTGAGTGCATAGTTATAATTTAAGTGAGAGATTGTTAGAATACATTACTAACCATGTGGTTTAAGGTATACTATTATCTTTTCATCCTATTATTTTGTTTACTTTGATTTAATAAAAAATTGTTTGAATAGATCATTGTGCCAACATATATGTCATTTACTTATATAGTAGATGATTTAGTGTATGTGGTTATTTAGCTCATACAAGAAAGATTAAAATTATTGGTCCATATAAATTATAAATTTATGTTCACAATCAAAGATGGAGTTATACAAACATCTTGATGATTGTAACACAAGATTAAATATAATTTGATCTTGACTATGAGAATAGCTCCATTCTGAATTCTTGTGGTAATATATTTTTTGTGTATATTGAACAGATCAGGTAGAGATGCTTGTTTATATTCTGAATATTTGTAAACAACTTCTCTAGAATTATTAAATGTACTTATACTCTTAATCTTGATGTAATTATAAGATCAAAGTAATTTATTTTATTATCTTGATTTATCAAAATGTGAAACTCTATCGTGTGTTAATACATTCTTGATAAATTGGATGATAATAAATCACAAAATAATAATTAGTTGATAGAATTCATGTCTCAACCTTGAGATTGATGATGCCCCTTTATGATTGCTTATAAATTTCATGTGAAAAACTCTGCATCTAGATTTTATATCCACCACATGAAATAAGTTAAGTATAATAATAAAGAATTAAATTAATCAATAAATTAATTGTCACAAATTTAATCTAATCGATTGATAACGGTAATTCTAACATTGGGAGTTAAATAAAATTTAATGTTAGATTTCAAAATTAAATCGAGTAGTGCAATTACATTTTTAGTGGAATAACCTGTAATTTATTATGGTAGAATTAGTTGATTCATTTACGAATCAATAACGTAATTGGAAGACTCAATTATTAAATTTAGGGATAAGGGTCTGAAAAATATCCCAACTTTAGTCGGATTTGCTGTTGCGATACTAAACTTTCATAAGGACCTATTACCACCCTAGACTATTTAATACCGTATTTTTACCCCTTGAACTATTTAATAGTGTATTTTAAAGGTATATATGTGCCCACATGGACACATTACTATTTATAATTTTGCATTATTTTTTATGTTTATGTGGACACACTTTGCCATTAGCATTTAGCAACAGATAGGTATTCTGAGTAAACTCAAATTTGGTCTCATAACTCGTCTTTATTGTATCAATTGAACACGTCAACTTACAAAATAATTATTTAGATATTTTCAAAATTTATATGCCCCAGTAACGTTGGATGTCCACAAGACACAGTAAAAACAAATTGGAGTATTTTATTACTAGTTGATATCAAGTTAAAGTGTCTAGATATGCACACTCATAATTGAATTACTTGTCAAAGACCAAGTTTAAAAGTTTGTTTATATATTATGTCAAAGTAAAATTAAAAGAGTTTTACTTATGGCAATTGAATTTGAACTCTACATGCAGAAGCTATATTGCTTGGACTTTTTATAATTACAGTCGTAGCGTGTTAAATTCTTTAAAAATGCACAACTTTTGAGAGGTTCCGACAAGCATCCAATGACATTTTTGATGAGTCCAAATAACATAATCCATAAGTGGTTATTTGTGAATTTTTTGGTGTTCTTTTTATGAAAAAACTAAAGTTAATTTCTAGGAACTACAAAAAACCCTATGTTTTTAGAAAAGCTTCTAGAATAACCCATTGTAGCATCTTAGATACGTATTTTAAAATATGTCTAGAAATTCTAGATTTTTTTTAGATAGTTAGTAAATAAAGTTATCTAGATTGGTGATGCAATTAATCAATCTGTAATGAAATTAGTTAATCTAGGAGATAGAACTCGAAGAAGATGATAGCCAAATCAGAGTTATAACCGAGAATTGAGGCTGGATTGAATTTAGAAAAGAAAGAGAGAATCAGATATTATTTCATGAATGACTCATCTTACATGCAGTTGCTACATTTATAGAATTGAATCTAATAACAGAATCTGAAATTATAACTGCTACACTCTAACTAACTTGCCACATCACCTACTATTTTTGCCACCTCAGCTCGTGTACACCTAACTTGTATTAATACCCCTTGCTGAAGAAAATCCTTGTCCTCAAGGACGAAATGTAGGGAACCTATGCATCAACTCAGATTCAAACTCCCAAGTAGTTTGAGTGTCATTAATACCAGACCAGTTCACCAAGACTTGTCCCACTGCTCTATTACCCTTCTTCATAAGCCTTCTGTCGAGAATAGCCTCAGGACCAGGACAATAGGGACTGGAAAGGTGGAAAACAGGAGGATGATTGATGATGGAGGGAACTTCAAGGCATCTCTTTAGTTGGGAAACATGGAAAACTGGGTGAATAAGAACATCAGCTGGTAGCAACAACCTGTCAGCCACTGCTCCAATCTTGGCATCAACGGGATAGGGACTATAGTACTTAGCAGTCAATTTAGGAAAAGTCCTAACAACAAGAGAAACTTGTCTATAAGGTTGGAGCTTCAGATAAACGCATTCTTCCACCTCAAATGATATTACAAACCTATGTTTATTAGCAATATCCCTCATTCTTTGTTGAGCCCCTAAGGATATGAAACTTCAACAGCTGAATTATGGACTCTCTGGCAGCTAAGGACCTGTCCACCATATCAGTAGAAGCTTCATTAGTTAAATAAGGGAGATGGAGAAGAGATTTTTGCCCATACAACACCTCATAAGGCGTACACTTAATAGTGGTATGGTAGGTGGTGTTGTACCACCATTCAGCTAAAGGAAAATAAGAACACCATTCCTTAGGCTTGTCGAAACAAAAACACCTCAAGTACGTTTCAAGGGTTCTGTTCAAAACCTATGTTTGTTTGAGAATGGTAGGCAGTAGATCTTTCCAATTGAACACCCTGCAAACTAAACAACTCCTACCAAAAGTTACTAAGGAAAATTGGATCTCGATCACTGGTCAAGGTGTTAGGCATGCCATGGAGCTTAAAGATATTGTCAAGGAAACACTGAGCCACTGATTGAGCAGAGTATATGTGGGACAAAGCCAAGAAATGACCATACTTGCTTAACATGCCTATAGCAACCAAAATAACCCTTTTGCCTTTAGATTTGGGTAGATCCTCAATGAAATCCAAACAAGTGTCAGTCCACACCCCATCAGGCACTGGTAGAGGTTGTATCAACCCTGGGCTTGCCGCAACATCATACTTATGTCGCTAACATATATCACACTTGTTAATGAAGTTTCTAGTATCTTGTACTAGTGTTTTCCAATAGAACAAGGACTGCAACCTTTTAATAGTGGTATCCATGACAGAATGACTGTAAGAGTCTAAAGTTTCAATCTTGAAATTTAGCAAACATGAAAGGAAAATAGCAAGCAAACAACAATATTTGTATTTGAATTTATGCGAAGGTTACAATCTTTATAAAATCTTTAAGAAAAAATATGTAATCCCCTGATTCTTCTCTTCAATGATGTTCTTGATTTGATGGAATACTTGCGGCTCAACTTTTGGAGCGAAGACTTCTTTGTACTTGCGGCTCAACACTTGGAGCGAATACTTCTTTGTATGCGGAAGACTTGCAGATCACCACTGAAGAGCAATGATTCTCTATGTATTTCTACATGTCTTCTTCTTTTCTTCCTCCTTTCTTCTGGTCTTATGAAGACCTATTTATATAGGCTTGAGCTAGGGTTTTAGGTGTATTTTTGTCCAAGCAATTTTGGTCCTTGGGCTTGAAGCATGAGTTGGGCTTGTCTTGTCAACTTAATGGACTGACCCAAATGTGACTTGGACTTTATTTAAGTCATATATTTTGACTTAAATATTAATCCGACTTTATTAACCAGTAATTTGACTTGGTCAATATATCATGAATTTATGGATTAATCCAAAATTTAATATGGATTTTTCAATAAAATTTTACTGTCTACAAATACCCCCTGCTTCAGGGCTTGCTGCGGTGTCCAACCTTTAAAAACAAGGCTTGAAGCATTCGTGAAATATTTTTTTTATTGGAGTCTTTCAAAACTTTTCATATTTGATTCCAGTGGGAATTTTCCATAACTTGAATCCAATGGAATTTTCCATAACTTGATTCCTATAGAAATTTACCATAATTTGGTTCCTAGGAAAATTTACCATAATTTTGTTTTAAATATGGTTTTTCCATAATTTGTAGGAACACAATTTATGTACTTTTGATTTCTATAAATACACATGCTCTTACAATGATTGATTGTCAACTTGAGGCATACCAAACTCAATTTTCGTCACCTTTTTTTTCCAGCACAGCACGTATCCGATAGAAAGTCCATAACAGCACAACACGTATCCGATAGGAAGTCCATAACTTGTTGTAGAAATATCGAAATCATGATCCGTTTGATGTTCCAGAAACTAGACTCATAGGGCTACGACATATCCAAAATTCAAAATCAAAAACCCTTATGAATTGACGGAAATTGATTTTTGAAGTTTGCTATCAAATCTGTCTTTTTTTTTTTTTTATAGCTCTATGCAGTCCCACCAAAACGTCTCTATCTTGCTGTAGGAGATTCCGAATGATGAGTGACTTGTTTCTATGGAAACTAGACATCAAAGTCTACAACATATCCAAAAATCAAGGTAAAGTTCTTTATGAATTGACGAGAATTAATTTTTTGAAGTTAGTCTTCAATTCTGTCATTATTGTTTTGCAGATTGTGGAGTCTCACCAAAACGTTTGCATCTTGGTGTAGGAGAGCTCGAATGAAGAGCTAGTTGATTAGATAGAAAATAGACTCTTAATTCTACAACCTATCCAAAAATCAAATTCAAAGTTCTTATGAATTCACAAAAATTGATATTTTTAAAGTTAGCGATCCAATTGACTTTGGACAACATCCATGAGTTCACTTCTCTGCATCTTCGCCGAAGAGCCGCATATTGATTGAGAATTTTGTCATCATCTACATGGAGAAAGAACAAGAATCTCTTAAGTCAATACAACCATATTCATCATAACGAGCGCGAGAGCATATGCCACAATTTTTTTACCATGCCGATTTGAAGCTTCGTGCAATTGGCACCGTGAGACACATCACTTTTTTTACAGGTTTACGATGGACTGCAAACATTCTCAATACCATACAAAAAAAGAGAGGGGTAATCCATAATTGACAAGGAATCACTTGATGCATCTTCATTTGTAGTTGCGATTCTGACAATGAATCATACATGGTGCAATATTTTAGCGATTGTGGCATTGATGAAGACGAACCACACTTTGTGATCTTCTTTTGCAATTGCGTCGTTGACGACGAACTACACTTGATGCATTT
>NW_006239239.1:539791-540750 GCF_000226075.1 Solanum tuberosum
TTTTTTTTGCAGTTGCGGCTTCGACGACGAACCACATTTGATGTCTCTGTAGTTTCAACTTTGATGACGAACCACACTTGGTGCCTCTTCTTTTGCAATTGCGACTCTAGCGATGAACCACACTTAGTACATTTTTTTCTACAATTGCGGCATGGATTATCTTCTTTTAGAGTTGTGGCTTTGATGAAGAACCACACATGAAATATCTCTTTTTTTTTTGCTGCTGCGGCTTTGACTACGAACCACACTTGATGCCTCTTCTTTTGCAGTTTCTACTTTGACGATGAACCATGCTTAATGCCTCTTCTTTTGCAGTTTTGACTTTGACGACGAACCACACTTGATATCTCATCTTTTGCAGTTGCGACTTTAGCGACGAACCACACTTAGTGCATGTTCTTCTACAATTGCGGCTTTGATGACGAACCACGCATGATGCATCTTCCTTTTCAATTGCAACTTTGAAGACGAACCATATTTAGTGCATCTTCTTTTGCAGTTGTGACTTTGATGACAAATCGCAAATGATGCATCTTCTTTTACAATTGCAACTTTGACGAGAACAACACTTAAATGTATCTTCCTCTAAATTAAAGCTTAGCGATGAATCACACTTTGTACCTCTTTCTCTGTAGTTTTGCCTTTGGCGAAATAGAGATTTTGTCGCAATTTGTCCTAGTTCTGAAGAGGAACTACTTGTCACATTATCAACTCATTAAATCAAACTTCAAAAAATGCCCCCATGTCAAAGATAGAGGCTCGCTTATGGCTACATCGATCCATAAAAATATTTGAAGCAATGATGTTTGATGAAGAGGTGATGCGAACTTGATAAAGACATCCAAGACGAGTTGACAAACCACTTCTTGATGTTTGATTATTTTGTTCTACTTAGACCTTTTGTATGGGATAATATATCCATTTTTCATCCCTTCTTTATGATGTGTAAAAAAACTCTT
>NW_006239239.1:540882-631130 GCF_000226075.1 Solanum tuberosum
TTTATAATTTTTTCTAGGCCACTTATTTCAAGGTTTTCACCTATTGGATTTTTTTTTTGACCATATAGATTTAAATTCATAAGGGCCAAAAGTAACAATTTGAAGCTTTTCTTGACTTGAAGACTTGGCTTGCATTTGAGAAGAATCGTGATTTGAAAACATAGCTTAAATTTGAAGAGCTTCAAAACTTGAGACTTAGCACGAATTTGATGAGCTTCATGACATGCATTTTAGATTCGTGCGTCGAGAAGCATTTTGACTTGAAGATTTTCCTCGAATTTGATGAGCTTTGAAACTTGAAGATTCAACAGAATTGAGGAAATACATAAAGTCCCCATTGAACTTAGACCTTATTTTGAAGTAGACACTTAAAGTTTGCGGAAGTCCTATTACCCCATTAAACTATTTTTTACCAGACTAAATATAGCATTTTGACCCGCTTTCGCATCTGTTGTGTTTTCACGTTTTTGGGACGCGTGAGTATTTTAAAAAACAACCCCAAACAAATATAAAGCAGCCATGTGGCATTGTAAATTGAATTCTTTACTTTTTTAAAAAAAACCCATCTTCCCCAAAATTAATTCAAACACCATTGACAGCCATTGAAGCTGCTACAGTGTCATGGCGAGTAAGGACTGCAATATTTCTCTAACTTTGATTCACTTTCGCAAGATGAGTACTACATTAATTCATCAACAACCTTTGAATTTCTGACTTTTCAATAAAACCCATTTTCAAAATATATGAATCACTACAAAATTCACTTACAATGTAAAATAAACTTTTTTTCAAAAAAAATTCAAATAACTAACCTATGAGCCTTCACTTCTTCGTTTCGACACCACTATTCAACAAATTTCAACTAGCAATGTTACCAACTAGCTTCGCCTCATGAAGTTTCTTAGGGTTTTGATCGGTCAAAGAGAGAGACGAGGGTAGGTGAAAGTGAAATGGGTTGGAAGTTTCTTAGGATTTGGGTTATAGGTTAAAAAATGAATGGGTTAGGATAAAACCCGGCCTTTGTTAAATGGGTTGGAGGTGTGGCACACACTCTTGGATTGAGAACACTAATGGTGAAAAAATGATGTATTTATTGTGCTTTTGAATGGTTTCGTGGGGTAATAGGACCCCCGCAAACTTAAGGTGTCTACTTAAAAAAAGGTATAAGTTCCATGGGGTAATGAACTTTATGACATGCATTTTTGGCTCATGCGTCGAGGATCATTTTGATTTGAAGATTTTGCTTGAATTTGACGAGCTTTGAGACTTGAAGATTCTGCTCCAATTTGAGAAACTTTTTGTCTTGAAAACTTAGTTCAAATTTGATGTGCTTTATGACATATATTTTTTTGACTTGTGCGTCAATGAACATTTTGATTTGAAGGTTTTGCTCGAATTTGATGAGCTTTGAAACTTGAAGATTTTGCTCAATTTTGAGAAGTCTCATGACTTAAAGACAACTTGAACTCAACGAACTTCACGACATGGAGTATTTATCTCGGATTTGATGAGTTTTACGCCATGAAGACTTAGCTTGAATTTGATGAGCTATAAGTATTTTGATTTGAAGACTTAACTTGAATTTGAGGAGCTTTGGAGTTCGAAAATTTAGCTTGAATTTGATGAGTTTTATGACATGCATTTTAGGCTCGTGCATCGATGAGCATTATGATTTGCAGTTTAGGCTCGTACATCAAGGAGCATGTCAACTTACATAGACTCTTCACTTTCGGTTTCGGATGAAAACTTGTCCTCATCCTCAATGTCAATTTATTTTCTTTGTAAGTTTCAAAGTTGGACAACTCCTTATCTCCATTTGAAGTCATACTCAGTTTCATATCATGAGCACGCGTTGCTAGTTTTTCAAACGTTTTAGGCTTTATGCCTTGCAATATGTAACGAAGATCCCAATGCATACCTTGGATGCATATTTCGATCCCAGAAGTTTCACTAAGGCGATCTTTGCAGTTAAGGCTCAAGCTCCTCCAGCGATTTATGAAGTCAATGACTTGTTCATCATTTCTTTGACGGGCGTTTGCAATTTCTATCATGCTCACAACGCGCCTTGTGCTATAGAAGCGATTGAGGAATTCTTTCTCCATTTGTTTCCAACTATCAATGGAACCAGACTCAAGGTCCGTGTACCAATCGAAAGCATTTCCCTTAAGGGAGCGAACAAACTGTTTGACGAGGTAGTCACCGTATGTTCCAACATTGTTGCAGGTTTCAATGAAGTGTGCTATGTGTTGTTTTGAATTTCCATTGCCGTCGAATTGCTGCAACTTAGGAGGTTGATAGCCAACGTGTATTTTTAGGTTATCAATTCTCTGAGAATACGGCTTTGCATATGTGAGAGGAGACTTTGACGTGCACTCAGATTTATCATTGATAGCCTCTTTTATGAATCCTTCAATTTGTCAATAGGAATCAGTCCTTCGGCAGACACTTGAAACTCGTTGATAATTGTTTCTTGTTTTGCGGAGGACTCTATTTTCTCCTGAGTTTCATGAAGCATTGCACATAATTGAGTGGATTCTCTTTTCTCCATATTCTCCATCATGTTTGTCAACTTGGTAATTTGGATGTCTTGACCTTTGATGTACATTGATAGGCCTTCAACTGCTTTCGTCAAATATGCAAGTTGTTTTTCTATGGTAGAAGTTTCGACCACCATCATGTGCATTATCATCGTAGGTGATGGAGAATAATCCGTGTACCAATCGAAAGCATTTCCCTTAAGGGAGCGAACAAACTGTTTGACGAGGTAGTCACCGTATGTTCCAACATTGTTGCAGGTTTCAATGAAGTGTGCTATGTGTTGTTTTGAATTTCCATTGCCGTCGAATTGCTGCAACTTAGGAGGTTGATAGCCAACATGTATTTTTATGTCATCAATTCTTTGGGAATACGACTTTAAATATATGAGAGAAGACTTAGACGTGGACTCAGATTTATCTTTGATAGCCTCTTTGATGAAATAATTCAATTTGTTAACATGAATCAGACCTTCGGCAAACACTTGAAACTCCTCGATGATTGTTTCTTGTTTTGTGAAGGACTCTGTTTTCTCCTGAGTTTTATAAAGATTTTCACATAATTGAGTGGATTCTCTTTTCTCCATGTTCTCCATCATGTTTGTCAACTTGGTAATTTGGACGTCTTAACCTTTGATGTGCTTTGATAGGCCTTCAACTGCTTTCGTCAAATATGCAAGTTGTTTTTCTATGGTAGAAGTTTCGACCACCATCATGTGCATTATCATCGTAGGTGATGGAGAATAATATTGATTTTCCCAAACATGATATGCAAACATGTTGTTTGGGGTAGATCCTGTGCTTAAGACATCATTGACGGCTGCATCGAATGACGTTTTGGATATAGATAGGCTCAATCGGGCAAGAACCCTCTCGACCATCTCAGCGATGGATTCTTTTGCGGCTTTTGCAGGAGACTGTACACATTTTGGAGATGAACCAAAGACAATAGCAGCAGATTCAGACGACACTTGGGAGGCTTGTTGTCGTAGCAATTTGGCTTGGTTCCTTGTGACAGGTCTCATGCTTCCCGCAGTAATATCAAGGATGTTTTCCTCACCAATGCAAAATTTGGATCCATCATTTTTTGCGGATGCAGATGCAGATGCAGATACAGGTGCAGATCCAAATTTAAATGCAGATGCAGATTTTGAGTTGATCTTCTTTAAAGTCATCTCGGCGTTTTTGAACTTTGATTTTCTTAAAGAGAAGAGATGAGAGGTAAAGATTGTCCCACTGGGCATGCCAATTTGTAAGCATCTAAAGTTTCAATCCTGAAATATAGCAAACAGAAAAGGAAAATAGCAAGCAAACAACAATATTTGTATTTGAATTTATGCGAAGGTTACAATCTTTATAAAATCTTTAAGAAAAAATATGTAATCCCCTGATTCTTCTCTTCAATGATGTTCTTGATTTGATGGAATACTTGCGGCTCAACTTTTGGAGCGAAGACTTCTTTGTACTTGCAGCTCAACACTTGGAGCGAAGACTTCTTTGTATGCACTTCTTTGTACTTGCGGCTCAACACTTGGAGCGAAGACTTCTTTCTATGCAGAAGACTTGCAGATCACCACTGAAGAGCAATGATTCTCTATGTATTTCTACGTGTCTTCTTCTTTTCTTCCTCCTTTCTTCTGGTCTTATGAAGACCTATTTATATAGGCTTGAGCTAGGGTTTTAGGTGTATTTTTGTCCAAGCAATTTTGGTCCTTGGGCTTGAAGAACATGAGTTGGGCTTGTCTTGTCAACTTAATGGACTGACCCAAATGTGACTTGGACTTTATTTAAGTCATATATTTTGACTTAAATATTAATCCGACTTTATTAACCAGTAATTTGACTTGGTCAATATATCATGAATTTATGGATTAATCCAAAATTTAATATGGATTTATCAATAAAATTTCACTATCTACAATGACCCCCTTGAGTAGAGTCATGTCAAAGTGCAATGATAGACCTTTTGAGTTCAGAATCAGCACCGACCACCAATCTACCCTTCCACCTCAACTGATTGTTATGCCAAATAAAATATTTATAGAGAAATGTCTTCACCTTAGCAATAATTCCTTGCAATGATTGATCAGAGCTCCAAGAAGCTTTAATCTGATCCAATAGAGAGTTATGAGGACTAAGCAATGACGTTGCCAATAACTCAGCATTAGGTTTCCTGGACAAAGCATCATCAACTTTGTTCTCAATCCCTTTCTTGTATTCAATACAAAAATCAAAAGCCATAAGCTTGGAGATGCAAGCCACTTGGAAATCAGTATGGATATGCTGATTCAACAGATATTTCAATGCTTTTTGATCAGTTTTGACAATGAACTGCCTTCCTAACAAGTGATGAGACCATTTCGAAACAACAAAAATGAGTACTAACAACTCTCTATCATAGACACACATAACTTGATGTCTGGGAGCTAAAGACTTGCTAATGAAAGCAATTGGATGCCCTTTCTGCATCAACACAACTCCAATACGTTTGTCATTAGCATCTGTCTCCACAATAAACGATTGCCCATAATCAGGCATTGCCAGAACAAGAGCAAACGCCATAGTTAATTTTAGCTTTTCAAATGCCTTGGTGGCAGCATCACTCCATAAGAACCCCTCTTTTTTTAGTAAGTCGTGTAATGGTCTACAGAATGCCCCAAATCCTTTTATGAACTTTTTGTAATACCCAGCAAGACCTAAAAACCCTCTTAACTGTTTAAGGTTAATAGGTAGCGGCCACGGCTGAACAACCAATATTTTCTTCGAATCAGTAGTTACACTATCTGCACTAATAATATAGCCTAAATAATCTACCTTAGGCACACTAAAAGCACAGTTAGACATTTTAGCATACAACTGATGTTGAATCATAAGATCAAATACAACCTTAACATAATCAATATGAGTAGCCATAGTTTTGCTGAAATTCAAGATATCATCAAAGAAAACTAACACTGATTTCCGCAATAATGGTTTGAAGACCGAGTTCATAAGGCCTTGAAATGAAGATGGAGCATTAGTCAAGCCAAAAAGCATAACCAAGAATTCATAATGCTCTTCATGAGTCCTGAAGGTTGTTTTATATGTATCACCCTCAATCATCCTTAATTGGTGATAGCCAACTCTAAGATCTATCTTAGAAAATACAGAAGCTCCACATAATTCCTATTACAGATCTTCAATAATGGCTATAGGAAATTTATCATTTACTGTCAATTGATTTAACTCCTTATAATCGACACATAACCTCCAACTTCCATCTTTTTTCCCTACTAACATCACAGGAGAAGTATAGGGACTGGTACTATGTTGGATTACTCCTTGATTTGACATCTTGAATTAGTTTTTCTATAATGTCCTTTTTTATACTAGGATATCTATATGGTCTTTTATTCACTGGGTTTGCAGATTCAATAGGAGGTATTTTATGATCAAATGATCCTCTATGAGGAGGTAGTGTAGTTGGTGCTTCAAAGATACTAGAACACTGTTGCACTAAGACAAATAATGCAGGATGTAACTTTATACCTTGTGTAGCATGTATGTTATGACAATATGTTTCTGGCACTTCAGTACTAACCACTTCCATCATGTAGAAGTGAGCTTCAAATCCCACTCGCTTGATCAAAGAACTGGTCATTGATGGTTTGAGTTGGCTACTGGATCCTCTCAATACATGTTTCTTCCCTTGATACATGAACTATATAGTTCTGTTTTTAAAATCAAACATAATTCTTCGAAGAGTATTTAACCATTGTACTCCCAATACAATATCCACATTTCCCAATGACAATAACAAGAAGTTGTATGAGAATGTAGTACCCTGTAGTAACCACTGAAAGTTCTTACAGACTGAAGCAGTTTGCACTTGTCTACCATCTGCTACACTAACAGATGGTTCATCTATAACACTAGCATTGCAACCTAACTTCTTAGCCACCTCCTAGTCAATGAAGTTATGGGTGTTTCCAGTGTCAATTAAAACTTGTAAGGGCCTCTTTTCATGATATCCAGTCACCCTAATGGTCTTAATAACCAATAGTTCCAGTGAAAGCTTGCAATGAAATATTCATGAGTTCATCCCCTGCTTGTGGACTTTCAATCACTTTTTGTACTACCTCATTTCCTTCCTACTCCATGAATCCATCATCTTCTAGTAACTCCACCATGAGCAACTGCTTGTTGGCTCTGCAATTATGTTCTACTACATACTTTTCATCACACAAAAAATCACAAGCCCTTGGCCCTTTTTGCATCCATCTCAGCTATAGTCAATCTTATAAACCTATTTGGCTTAACAAAATTAGATTGGTGTGTTGGTGGTTTTTGATAATTCTGAGACTTGAACTAATTTGGAGTAGGCAAAATAGCATTAGACCCTTTCTGAACTGATTTGAAACCCCGTGTATGAGCTTGAGCCTAAAAAACACCCTCATGTAGCCTAGTAACCTTATAAGCCTGCATTAAAGTCCTTGATGCTTAAATCTTGACTGCTTTGTTCAATTTTGGTTTCAACCTCCCTAAAAACAATTTATAGCATTCTCAGTTGATAGATTGACCCCTGTTAATAACCTATCAAATTATGTCTGGTAGTCCCTAACACTATAATTTTTAATGCCTCCATTGGATCTTCAAATCTTTCTCCAAATCGCTCATTCAAGGCCAAAACATACTCTGTCCAGGAAAGGTCATTACCAATATTTTGAGAATTCATATATGACCTGTGCCAAGCAATAACTTCACCATCCAGATGAATTGAAGCTAACTTAACCTTTTGCTCGAAAAGAACTTCATCCATAGAAAAAACTTGATCAACTTTGTACAACCAAGTACACAAATCACAACCAGAAAATCGAGTGAAAAAATTTCCATTACCATTATACCCAGATCCTCCTCCATGGAATCCTTGTTCCGACCTTCAGTATGAATCCCTACTGGACAACTCCTATTAGTTGAAGATTCTGCTCTTCCATGCTCTTTTTCTTTTTCCTTCAATGCCATAGAACCTAGGATTTTCTTGATTCCCAGAAGCTCCTTATCAGCTTGAATAGTCCTCTCGTATATACTTGACATTCCCTCAATTAGCTTTTGCAATTGATCTTGAATCTGAGAAAGTTTCTCATCAACTTCCTCACTTGATTTATTCTGATTTCTGTCACGAAATACCATGATTATTGAGCCGAGAATCAATGGCTCTGATACCAATTGATGCAATTAAGCAATCTGTAATGGAATTAGTTAATCTAGGAGATAGAACTAGAAAATGATGATAGCCAAATCCGGGTTATAATCGAGAATTGAGACTGGATTGAATGTAGAAAAGAAAGAAAGAATCATATATTATTTCATGAATGCCTCATCTTACCTGTAGTTGCTACATTTATAGAATTTAATCTAATAATAGAATCTGAATTTATAACTGTCACACTCTAACTAACTTGCCACATCACATACTATTTTTGCCACCTCAGCTCGTGTACACCTAACTTGTATCAATTGGTCTTATAGATGCATATAGAATAGTATCTAGAATCATCCTTACACAAGTATAAATAAAGATGACATTAGTCATTTGTAATCAACCCAATTCAAGAGTCTTTTTCCATAACCAAGTTCTCCTTTTCAAATTCTTCCTCTCCTTTCCAGCTTCGTCTTTTTTAATTGAATATTTCGATCCTAGTTAATGATCAAAAGAACCACGAAGTCATAAGAAAAGCAAACACATTAAGAGAAAATATCACTTGATTTGGGACATAACTTATAGGGGTGATTATGTGAGAGTTTTGAAAATTGAGTCAAAGAACAATTTGGCGAATCCATTTACAAAGAGTTTTAACGTAGCAAAATGTTTGATAATCACGTGGAAGGAATGTGTGTTAGAGTTGTGAGTGCATAGTTATAATTTAAGTGAGAGATTGTTAGAATATATTACTAACCATATGGTTTAAGGTATACTATTATCTTTTCATCCTATGTAAAGAATATTTATTTTGTTTACTTTGATTTAATAAAAAATTGTTTGAATAGATCATTGTGCCAACATATATGTCATTTACTTATATAGTAGATGATTTAGTGTATGTGGTTATTTAGCTCATACAAGAAAGATTAAAATTATCGATCCTTATAAATTATAAATTTATGTTCACAATCAAAGATGGAATTATACAAACATCTTGATGATTGTAACACAAGATTAAATATAATTTGATCTTGACTATGAGAATAGCTCCATTCCGAATTCTTGTGCTAATATATTTTTTGTATATTGAACAGATCAGGTAGAGATGCTTGTTTATATTCTGAATATTTGTAAACAACTTCTCTAGATTATTAAATGTACTTATACTCTTAATCTTTGATGTAGTTATAAGATCAAAGTAATTTATTTTATTATCTTGATCTATCAAAATGTGAAACTCTATCGTGGGTTAGTACATTCCTGATAAATTGGATGATAATAAATCACAAAATAATAATTAGTTGATAGAATTCATGTCTCAACCTTGAGATTGATGATGCCCCTTTATGATTGCTTATAAATTTCATGTGAAAAACTCTGCATCTAGATTTTATATCCACCACATGAAATAAGTTAAGTATAATAATAAAGAATTAAATTAATCAATAAATTAATTGTCACAAATTTAATCTAATCGATTGATAACGGTAATTCTAACATAGGGAGTTAAATAAAATTTAATGTTAGATTTCAAAATTAAATCTAGTGCAATTACATTTTTAGTGGAATAACCTGTAATTTATTATGGTAGAATTAATTGATTCATTTACAAATCAATAACGTAATTGGAAGACTCAATTATTAAATTTATGATCCATATTATGCTTGATTAATTAATGAATTTCGAAAAGAAAAAGAATATTCTAGAAGCAGTAATATCTACATGTTTTGACTATATTTAACTAGTATTCTAGAGTCACATTTGTAACGTTTTGAATATTCTAGAAGCAGTAATATCTACAGTAATATCATGTTTTTATTGTCTAGATATCATGTAAGTTTTATTGATTGTTGACATGCTTTCGTTTCAATCTTTACTAGTTTCATATATGATGTAAGGTAATTTCTTCTTGTGATATATATATCTTTGATTCCTTTTTAATATTTTTTTTTAATAAAATGATTAATTTCTACTTTCTACATAATAATTGTCATCTTAAGGTACTCATAACATCCGAATCTATCACTTTGATTCATTTTTTCAAGTAAAACATTAGATATCTTCTCATAATCTATAGTTTTTACTTGAATCTTGTCAAGAATTTTGAACATCGCGTTTTTGAAAATTCTTGTGTTGTTCCTTCAAATTTCACATATTCTTATTTCTATTTTTTTTAGATTCTTCTCTATTTTTGCTTTTGCACTATTCAACTTTAAATTTGAAATCTCCCTAACCTAGTTGTTATCAACAGCCGTAATATAATTTAATAATTATTCTAAGCTCACATTTATGCACACCTTATATTTCACAAATATATGCACATGATTTTTCAGGATAAATTTCACTGGTGGTCATCCAACTTTGAGTTTATCACACAAAAATTATAGTTTTACTTTTTGTCACATAAAAATAATTCAATTTAAAATTTATCACATAGAAATTACTTGTTTTTGATTTTTTATTGCGTAAAAGTCATTTAATTTTAACCAAGTTAATTAAAAAATAAATTACACTAATTTTTTATATTTTGTATCATTAATATATCATGAGTACTCTCTCTTTAATGAATCCACCCATATTTTTACCCATATCAAATATGGGCGGGTTGAATTATTACCCATTTTATGTTAACCCATTTTCAACCCGTCCAAATTTGACCCTACCGTCCATTTACCACCACTAATCTTGACTATGGGAATAGCTCCATTCCGAATTCTTTTGCTAATGTATTTTGTGTGTGTATTGAACGGATCAAGTAGAGATACTTGTTTATATTCTAAATATTTATAAACAACTTCTCTAGATTATTAAATGTACTTATACTCTTAATCTTGACATAATTGTATGGTCAAAGGAATTTATTTTATTATCTTGATCTATCAAAAGATGAAATCCTATCGTGGGTTAATACATTCTTGATAGATTGGATGATAATAATATTAATGAAATAATAATTAGTTGATAAAAATCATGTCGCAACCTTTAACTGATGATGCCTCTTTATGATTGCTTATAAATTTCATGTGAAAATTATGCATCTAGATTTTATATCCATCATATGAAATAAGTTAAGTATAATAATAAGGAATTAAATTAATCAATTAATTAAATTGAGGTGAAAATCACTTTCATCTCCCAACTTTGTTTCAAAAATCAAACTCCCCCCTCAACTTTGAACAATAATCAAACTTCCCCCTTTATTATATGTATTGCTCATTTTACCCTTGTTATGCCACATATATGTAATACCTCTTTATATTGTATATAATTTATTTTTTAACGTAGGTTTTTATAACTTTTTCTTTAAGTTCGTTAACATTTTAAGTAGAATAATATTTTTATAAATTTGTTACAAAATGTAATGTTATTTTATGACTGTTATTTCAATATAGATAATATGCATTAGCGTGTGTATATACGACTATTATTACTTTATGCAATTATTTAATATTAAGGGTAGAAATAAAAATATTTAAAAATTCTTTTGATTTCATTAATTGGATAAGTAAATCGAAACAACTATTTTTAGAATGAAGGTCAAATAATATAAATAGCGGGGACATTCTCTATTGCATATATAAATAAACATGTTTTGATTGACATTAATGGAGTGTTACATAAATTATAGTTTAAAATCTATATAAATTGACCTTAATTAAATTAATTACTTTGTATTTCTTACATCGAAATATATTTGTATAGCTATTATTCTCTGATATTTTCGCTTATATGAATAAATATTAGAGTTTGGATTATTATTAATAAAAATATTATTTTTTCGTTATGCTAATTTACTTCATTATAAAACATCATTAGCTTATATACTTAATTTATATTTCTCACTTTTTTCGTCCAAGAGAAAAGGTTTATGCTTTATGAAAAAATTGTTACATGAATTCAAGAAAATGATAATGTCATGATTTTTAAAGAACTAAAAAAAGCTAATAATGAAAGAGTATGATAGACATTTTAAAATTTTAATTAGGATAAACGGAGGAGTTTGATTATTGTTTAAAGTTGAGGGGGGGGAGTTTTATTTTAAAAGCAAAATTTGGGGTGAAAATGATTTTCACCCATTAAATTTTCATTTAATCTAATTGATTGATATCGATAATTCTAACATAGGAAGTTAAGTAAAACTTAATGTTTGATTTCAAGCTTAAATTGAGCAGTGTAATTACGAATATTTAGTGAAATAATCTGTAATTTATTATGGTAGAATTAATTCATTTACGAATCAATAACGTAATTGGAAGACTCTATTATTAAATCTGTGATCCATACTATGCTTGATTAGTTAATAAATTTTGAAAAGAAAAAAATATTTTAAAAGCACTAATATCTACAAGTTTTGACTGTATTTAACTGGTTTTGTAGAATCAGATTTGTAACGTTTTAAATGATATAAAATTTTAAAACGCACATAGCCTTTTTGGAGAAAAAAGGTTCCTTCATTGGAGAAATTGATCTGATTTTAGTAGAAAGTTGCAGACTTAAATAGCTTTGCTTTGAATGAACTGTGCAATGACTTCAAGAGGTTAGTAATTTCTCAATCACGTTTTTATTATCTAGATATCATATAAGTTTTATTGATTATTGACATGCTTCCGTTTCAACCTTTACATATAAGGTAATTTATTTTTGTGATATATATCTTTGGTTTCTGTTTGGTATTTTTTATAAAACGACTAGTTTCTACTTTCTACTTTTTACGTACTAATTATTGTCTTAATGTACTAGTAAAATAGTCAAGATCCAGATCTATCATTTTGATTCATTTTCTCAAGTAAAATCATTAAATTTCTTTTCATAAATCTATATGTTTTTACTTGAATCTAGTCAAGAATTTTGAACATGTTTTTTTTTAATATTCTTGAGTTGTTCCTTCACATTTCGCATATCCTTATTTCTAATTTATATATTCTTCTCTATTTTTGCTTTTGCGTATTCAATTCTAAATTGAGGATCTCCCTAACCTAATAGTTATCAATAGCCATGATATAATTTGATAATAATTTTAATCCCACATTTATGTGCACCTTATATTTCACAAAAATCTGATGGTCATCTAATTCTGAATTTATCACACAAAAGTTATATTTCTACTTATTGTCACATAAAAGTCATTCAATTTAAAATTTATCACACAAAAATTACTCATTTTCTAACTTTTATCGCGTAAAAGTCATTTAATTTTAGCCAAGTTAATTAAAAAATAAAATATACCTATTTTTTTATATTGTATCGTAAATATACCACGACTACACTAGTAGATGGTTAACTCATAAAACATACTAAATGGAACTATCAAACTAAATTGTGGAACTATACTTCTGTGTAAAACTTGCCCAAATTTGGAGATTTAAAATACTTAGCGATGTTATGTCGACTTTGAAGTTTTGTGTGCGACGTGTTTATCTTCTCGGGTGCTTTCGTTAGGACCAACTTGAAAATTATCTAAATACACAATTTATTTTATTATATTCTCTAAAATTCTTATCATTTGAAAAAATTACATAATCCCTACTCTCTCCTATTTTCGGATACATCACTTTACGCGATGTATCAATTGGATACATCACTATACACAATGTATCAGAACGTACACGATGTATCGAAACGCTTCGGATACGTCACTTTACGCGATGTACAGATCGGATACATCACTATACTCGATGTATCGAGATGTACATGATGTATCGGGACATTGAGTGATGTATCCGAAACTGAGAGGCGATGTATCAGGACGTTGAACAATGTATCCAAATCAAGATGTGATGTACTAAGACGTTTTGGAATGTATTCGAATTTCAACAAATTTAAAAAAAAATTGTAATTTGAAAAGAGTAAGAATATGATGTAATTAACTCGTTTAACACTAATTACAAAATCAGAAGATTTGTGTATAATGTGTAATTTGTAAGCTTGTGGTACAATTTTCATTATTCTATGGCTTTAATTATTTTAGTTTGGGGATTGTGGACATGAGTGCATCAACATGTTTATTACTAACAGACATTTTAATTTCTTGGCTATTATTGTCCATTCCAATAAAGTCATAGCTTCTTTATGAAGTTTAGTTGCTGTAAATATACTAGAATTAATTAGTATAATTAAGAGTAAGCTTTAGATGTAATATAATACATGTTCATGAGTGCAAGTTGCCAGTGGGGTTTACTTATCTATTTCTTTACTCCTTCATTTTATTTTATTTTATTAATATTAATTAATACACTTTATATTTCTTGTGAGAAAATATTTATCCACATAACTCATATTTTGAGTTTGTTATTCAGTTTAGCCAATATTTGTGTATAATTTTATATATTATTGTATTTTTTTATTACAAGATTGATACATTATATATAATATTTTTTTAATATAATATTATTTATTAGAATACGTGACATAATATTTTATGTTGCTTAATATATGGAATTGGTCTGTAGCAGACAACCAACCAGACTAAAATATTATTGTTAGCAAAAGGATTAGAGTCTTTCGATCAAAATAATACGGTTTTCTTTTTCTTCATATTATCTGTCTTTTTTATTTTTACACATTCTTTTAGAAGATATTTAATAATCTCAAATCATTTCTAAACTACCTTTTATGTTTTCTCGAAAAAACATCTCACTTAAGTAACATTTCATTAATTAGGTAATAAGAATGAATTTTTGACAAAAAAAACATTGATAAATGACTTTTTATTTTTCTTAATTTTATATATTTTTAAATAAATTTAATTATTATCAAAACCAGTTATACAGTAAAACTACTAAATTAATACTCGATAAATTAATAATCTTTCTAAGATAATATTTTTCTTCGGTCTCAACTTGAGTCAATGAAAAAAACCACTCATTCCGATAAGATAATAAGATAATATATTATTTTCAAAAGACACCTATATAAATATATGGTTTCATTAATATTATAAATTAATAATTCTTTAAAATATAAATATGTCTAAGACAAGTAAGTAAAATATGACTCTATTGTTTTGTTTTTTTAATTAAAATTGAAATCTAGTTGAAGTTCATCTTTAACTATTCTTATTGCATTCAAAAATTTCGATGTTGCCACGACTGCAAATCTTTTTAAGTGCACGAGGAATGATCTCTTTTGTACTCACATAATAATTTACGTATTTGATATGTCATTGTTGATTTTATGACACTTTTTAAATGAGAAGTCATTTCTGGATATAGTGTTTAAACAAATTTCCTTTGTTGCTCTTATAGTTTATCCTCTCACCATCATACATTGAATATATTTTAGTAAAGATACAATGAATAATATTAATTTGATTATTAAGAAACAATGAGCATTATGTATAATGAATTTATTTTTACAATGAATCATTTAACAAAAAAAAATTTACAATGAATCACACACACATTGTACTTTATATTTCATAATTTTTCTAAAGTATAAATTCAATAAATATGATAATAATTGAATAAGATATAATGATTTTGATGGTCTCACCTATATTGATTTAATGAGGTTTTACTATATATGGAATCAGAAAAGATCATTTAGTACTGATGTATTGGCTGTGTATAAAAAAATTAAATTATACAATCTTTCATATTACTCCCTCCGTCCCATATTATAAGTCACCCATTTCTAAAAATAGTTGGACCACAATATATGTCATTTTATAAAATTTATGCATAAATTACCATATTTTGCCCATTATACCCTTGATTGATTAATTAATTAATCTTGAAAATGTATTTACTTTGATTAACCTAGGAAATCTACAAGTAATTAATTTCATTGGGAGAGTACTTCATTCATTAATTAACTACTTTCTTTATTCATTACTTATTCTATAAAATCTGATTTTGAAAAAAAAAACATCAACAAACAAATTAAAATAAAAGATGAAGAAAATTCAAAATAATCTTGAAAGTTGAAGCTTCAACAAATTTTATCAAGGAAGATGACATTTCAAAAGTTCAAAGGATATAAAATAGAAGACTCAACCAAAACATGTGAAGGCCAAATTGAGAAAAATCAAGATCCAAATAAAGGAGTTATGCACCATTTAAATACAAAAAACAAATGATTTGTCGAACTAGAACTAAATTCATTTGTCGTCTAATTTCATTATCAATAACATCAGATTCAGCAGGAAAATTTAGATCAATTTGAAGTAATGGAATTTGAATTATTTTGTGATGTTGTCATGTTTGCTTTAAGAATTTATATATAAAAATATATTAAAAAAAACATTTTACACAAAATATATAGAAAAATTGAGGTGGGAAAAACTTGATTTTTTTAATTTTTTGGATCAATTGGTGAAAAAATTTGGCTTCAAAAAGTAAAATTTAAATAGTCATCCAAATGCATTTATATTTTTGAAATCTAACATTTCATCATTTATTATAAAGTTGTCATAAACAAACATTAAATAAGGTCATAAGGGTAAAATTATCTTATTTCTTAATGCAAATGCAAATGGAAAAGATGACTTATAATATGGGACGGAGGGAGTATTAAGCAGTAGATAATAACAAACTTCCTTATATCACACGTTAAAAATTGACTACGTAGTGTGACCCCATATAACTTACTTTCCATGTAAAACTTGATGAGATTGAGAGTTGAGACCCCTTCACATATTTTTTCATGTGTCTGATCTTGTTTGTATGCAGAAAAATCAAAGCGAGTGGAGATGGACAATTACCCGAAGATATTAGCTAATAATTTCAATAGCAATATGGAAGAAGAAGAAGAAGAATCGGCGTTCATTGAAATGGATCCTTCACTTTCTCCTTCTAAGAGATTCTCTAATGTTAATCGACATGATTTCAATTTTGCGATATCTGATCAGGAGGAATTGATAATGAAAAATAATATGGCGGAGCCTTCGAGTTCTGATGAACAAGTGCTGCATAAGGTTGGGATATTTCAGAAATTGTTGGATTTTCTGAAGAAAATGAGTTTTGGGTGCAAAAGTGGTACTAGTACAAAGGTGCTGGATGGACCAATGTTAATGAAGAAGTGGGAAAGTTCTGAAGGAACATCTTTGACTCCAAGGACAAGTATAGCTAATTATTCTGAAGAGGATTGGCGCAGATCTTGTGATTCTGAGGCATCTATTTATGAAGCTGTTCTTCATTGCAAAAGAACTATTAATGGTATATATATATCTCATACTCATCAACTTCTTCTCTATATTTAATGACTTAATTAATTTCGCCCTATATTTAAATAAAAAGTAAGGTTTTCTTTAGTAATTAATTTGATCCAGATCTCCGATCCATTCTTCTTACCGCTCCTCAATCAAATTCATAACTGTTTTTGCTTGTGTGTTCTCTCTTTATATGATTTTAAACGATTCTCATATCATAAGTTAAATTTGGCAATTTATTTACTTTACAATATTGGTATTAAATTTTATTTGTCTAGTTTTGAACATGTTGGACATGTTAGAAGAATGAGTTGTTGTATCTCTAGTATGTACATTCTTTTACAATTTTCTATCTCATGAACTAAAATTTTGGATTGAGTTTATTATAGGTCTAAAAAGCATTTTCTTGATAGTTTATACTACTACTTCTATTAGTTTGGTATTAAGAAGTATTAATATATAGTTAATGCATATATAAACTACAATTATTATACACTACAATAAAAGATACATTTAATGGCAATAGATTTTTTTTACAAACATTTAGCGATAATTGAGTTCAAGTCATTATATTCATAGTTACTAAAACCTTTAACAACATTTATATTAGAGTGTTGGTTGTACATATTCAGATCATATTATTACTGCTTAATAATTGCCGCTAACATACCTCCTTTATTCATTATACTGATAGTTAAAACTTAATTTGTCTATTTCAGGTGATGAGTAATAAGTGAAGGTTTTTTCCAGTACTAGCAAGGAAGAAATGAAAGTCTACTTGAATGATATATAGAAGAAAGAAATTAAGAAAAAAAGACAAGAGATGTATGAAAAATATTTTTTTTGTGTTGTTGAAAGTTTTGAGGAGACAGAGAATCTTAATGACTCACATTGTTTGTCCTTGTGTTTTCCCCTTTTCTCTCAAGGAACAATCACTTTCCGACTTGGAAAATGTCTTGCTTTCTGCTTTGTAAAGTCATATATGTAATGATATTTTTATACTCTGGTTTTAATTTATGTGACGTTATTTATTATATATGAATTATTTTTTAAAAAACTTTTAAAATTTATAATTTTAAAGGTGTCATAATATTTGTATATCTAGAAGACTTTTAAAACTTAAAATGTCGATATATGATGAGACAACAATCATCTATGCATCAGCTTCAAACAAATTTGAATTTTGGAGTTCATTTTATATCATCATCATAAAAAAATTGATAATGTTACTATTAGAAAAATCATATTGTTTTTCTTTAATACGATTTTTCTAATATTTTAAATAGAACTTACTATAAAAGATTGTGCATATTTTTTTTTCCTATTCATTTTGTATGCGGCTAAGTAATTTCAACTCCTCCCTTTTTATGTTAGATTAGGTCTTAGGCCTAACTCACACCCCAAAAGCTAGCTCAAAGGGAGGAGGATTGCCCAAGCCTTATAAGGAGTCCACTCATGGTATCAGAGCAGGGCCCGTCTCACCCGATGTTGGGGCCCCCAAAATCAAAATTGCCCACGCACCAGATGCTAAGCACTGGGCGTGAGGTGGGGTGTTAAAGAATGACAAAAGTCCCACATCGGTGGTTAATGAGATGAGTGGACTCCTTATAAGGCTTGGACAATCCTCCTCCCTTTGAGCTAGCTTTTGAGGTGTGAGTTAGGCCTAAAACCTAATTTAACATTTTAATGCCCAACATAAACAATATGCAAATGAAATTCACATGAAAAATGTCCCCAAAAAACCAAGAATATTGATTCATTTAAATAGATATTTTAATTTTTTTTTTTTTTTTTATAAAGCTTCTAAAATAACTAGAAAAAGTTACATGTATGTACAAATTTTCAAAGCCAAGGATGAAGCATCATAATTTTCAAAAATGATGATTGATGATATTGTGGGGACCTTTCAAAAAAGATTTTACAAAAGCATGAAATTCTAGCATAAGGACTATGGTCGTGGATTGACTTTTTGTTTCTTTGAACCAACGGAGGAGCATAGCGCTTCAATTATGGTTTCGATCAAATCAGTAACTTTAGTCTAAATTCAATATTTATATTTAAAATTTATTAAATAGATATATAAAAAAAATTAATTTAGAATAATTTAATAAATTTTAAAAAGTATAATCTTATATTTATCAACTTCAAATCAGGTCTCCCTCTGCCTTTTTTGACGCTCCTCCTAATTATTTTCTTTAACAACCATGATTGTGGAATATGATCGCCTAGTGAATTGTTTTTATCTGCGAAAAGGACTTAAAGTTCTATTAATTTATAATAAAAGTGTAATCCGAAAAAATACAAATTATATTTCAAATCTATTTGTTGAAAAAGGGTACTGGTCATCCTCATCTTTTGCACCAATGACTAAGTAACAAAAGCTCCTTAGTATGCTTTTGAACAGAGGTGGACCCACATTCGGGGTGCACGTGCACTCGTTAATTTTGGAAAAAAATCATATATATATATATATATATATATATATGGATAGAATTAACGTTGCACCCATGGGGAGTATAGGATTTCCCTTGTGTTGTTGGTATAAGCTAAAGAAACCACCTGAGAGACCAGGGTTTAAATCCAACTAGAGCCTTATTTTTAAAAATATATTTTAAATTTATTAGTGCACCAAAATTTTCAAATCTTAAATTCGCCTCTGCTTTTAAAAGATTAAAAAAAAGTGAGTTCGAAAATATGTTATAAAAGGAGTCACATTTTTTCTAATACATGCAGTTGGAATGCCTGAGACCACTTTTAGCCTTGCTGCTCTTGCTTCTCTGGCTACTGCTCCGGCTAAGGCTTTCTTTCTGCTTTGACTTGCCTTCCTTATCTATGGTTAAAATAAATTCTTTAGGTAGAAAATTAAAACTTGAGTTTGTAATTAAACTCATTAACTCCTTTTTGTTAGAGAATCCTTTCTTTGGCTTAGCGCGCTGCTTGAGAATTTCTCCCTTTAATTTATAGTCCTATTTTTTGTTTTGCGCCAATATAAATCAGTCAATATTTTCTATACGTATAAGTTAATGATGAAGTAAAGCATATTGATTTAATTTCTCTGTGACTTAATAAGATGGATGATAAATCATGTCTCACCGATTATAAATTGAGTGCATGGTGATTTTTATCTTTGGTATAAATTTTTCTGTGTCACTTTAATTTTCTTCTTTGGTGTAAATTATAAATGGGGTTGAATAAATTCAAATTCATCTAAGTTTCAACATACAAGAGGAGCCTAAAATGCTCCTTAACAATTTGAATTGGTACAAAATTGTCTCAATCCACCTTTTGGTCCCGAGATACCCTTGACTTGAAACTTTTGGCTTAAAATATCCTTATTTCTAACTGCTCACACTCAAAACGTAGATGAAGGGCAACATTATATCAATTCAAATAGTTGAGGGCTATTTTAGGCCTTCTCCGCTCAACGTATTCAATTTTTTCATAGTGAAACCTCTTTTATATATTGAACTTTGTTTAAGCAATATCCTTAAGTTAAAATAGTTGTTGATCTTTATTTTGATTACTCAGAAATTTATGTTTCAATAATTTTATGTGATTATTCGAATTCAATTATGTACCAATTTTTTTATATAAAAATACACGTGCCAGAGAATAGCAATTTTCTTATTGTTTGGATGATTCACTGCCGTGGCTGAGAAAAAGAATGCGAAAAAATATGAACACCTAACTCAAAAATCTTACAGAATTAGATAGAGTAACGTAATAACTTTGATAAACTATGAGAAAAAAATAATTCTTAGACAACCAATGTGATGCAATTATATAACTCAATATCTTCCCACCCGTGTAACACGATATTAATATTCATACATGGACTTTAATATAGACTTAAGAAATGTAAAAATGAAATTACCAATAGATTGATTTTAATACTACATGAAAGGGGATAAGGCACAAATATCCCCTAAACTATGGCCGCAATCCCATTGTAGGGCCTATTTGGCTTAGGAGGTTGGCTTAGTTGTGAACTGACCCTTCTGAGTAGTAGTTGGGAGATTGCTTTCGCCCGTTTAGTCTTTTGGATTCGTCTGCTTCTTGTGGTCTTGGCGGTTGGTTATTGCTAGCTGCAGTGGCGGATCCAGAAATTTTGTATCTTGGGTGGTCAACTATTTTTATCTCGAAAATTGCTACATATAATGGGTGCTCAGTTAATATATTTCAATGAATTACTAAATTATGTACATAAATAATAATGTTGTCACAAAAGGCAGTAGGTGCTTAAGCACCCATAAGTCACTACATAGGTCAGCCACATGCTAGCTGGAAGGTGGAGGTGTGATCCCTTGTTGTGCCTGGACTAGTTGTTGTGTTGGTTCTTTGTTGTTTCGCTTATATCCCTCAAGGCGAGTGTATGATTTAGAGTCGGAAAGGTGATGCTCATCGGTGATTTCAGGCCTTAGCCTTGTCGGGAAATGAAAACTTGCTAAGAAGATTCATCTTCACGATAGGGTCATGGTAATTTGTGGGATTTTGGAGTTGGCTCTAGTTTAGGATGCATGGTTTGCTTTTATCCTTCTTGGTAGCTTGCATGGTTCGTGGTAGGGTTGGTACATTGGGCCACTATCAGCCAGTTAACTATGTTGATACACCGCCTTCCGGCTTGGTTTCCCTTAAAATGGGGTGTTTGACTCGAATTTGCAGTGGCAGAGCAGTTTGTGAGCTCATGGTGTCAGTGTTTCAGAAGTTCCTTTGGTTGGAGTAGGTCACTGGTGTGAGGCTCAATGCTACCTTGTCGTTCACATGATGATCGTCATTTGGATTAGTGTGGTTAGATTTAGAAGGTCGTGTTTCAGATGGGTTTGTTGGTTTTGAGGGTTAGAAATGGATTTTGGGGTTTTGCCTTGGGCTGAGTTCCTTGTTTGGGCAGTTGTCATTCCTCGATGTTTGGGAGAAGCATGTTGTTCTTCTAAGGTTGATGTTGTGTGGGCTTGTAGGAAGGTTTCAATTGGTGCTGGAAATGTTTAGGATAACTAAGGACCAATAAAACGCTTTTGGTGGTTAGAAGATGTTAGATATGGAGCGTAAGGTTAGTTTTTTTATTTGGGAGTTGTGTTGCATCTACCATGGTCTTCCGTTTGCTCAATTATGTTGTTTTAGGGTGGTGTTTGCTTTTCAGATGAATCTGGTTCTTTTAGGCAAGTCCAGTTCAATTGGGTGAGAGTTTGAGACCAAAATGAATTTGGAGGAGTTTTTGGTGTTTTGAAGTAAATTTGAGGATTTTCCTCTTAGCTAAGTTTCATGATGGCATTGTTCGATCCGAGAGGTTGTCCAAGGGTCTGGTGGAGCATGCGGCCTCAGTATCCTCGTCTTTTTGTGCCTTTAGGCTTTGTCTGCCCTTCTACTTTCGCGGACGAAATTCCTTTTAGTAGTGAATGTTGTAATGACCCTTCAGGTTATTTTCTTCATTTTTTTTCAGTATTTAGAGCTTTCTTGTAGCGACCACAAGCCATTTATGACTTGCTGAGACTGACAGTTGATCGTCGGGTCGTCCTTTTAGATTTCATGTAATTTCGAATGGTATTTTTAGGATATTTAGCTTTTCTCTTGTTATTTCATCCTTTCTTGATTCTGTTTGGGCTTATTGTGGTGTTAGAATCCTTAGTTTAGGCTGTGGGTTCGTTTGTGGTGTAGATGATCTCACTTATCCTTGTTAGGATTGATTCGTGATGGCCTTAGACTAGGCTGGACATTAGATTCTTTAGGTTGTGTTTTATCGCCTCATAGTTATAGTTTGCTCCCTTTAGGGCTTGTTTTATGTAATTCTCCTTGCGATGATGCTTGTGACCTTGGTTGCTCGTCATAGTCGTGCTTTGGTCATGATTGTGCTCAAGCTGGGACTGGAGCAATGTGATTGGGGTAGGATATTGTCCCTTTAGTTTTCTCCCCCTTTATAGATTTGAAATCTCTTCTTAATCCCTTTGCTTGTTGATTTGCAGTGGGCATGGTATATCCTTATTGAGCTTATGATTATACTGTTGGGCCCGATGACGTATGTGAGGACTAGTTGGATTCCAGGTTAGTAATATCTACCTTGGTAGCGTGGTTACATCAGTCGTATAATTATTTGATTTTAAGTGCCTCGTTTGAATGCTGGTGATGGATTGCATTGCATTGTTTGCACATTTTCACGAATTTTGTGGTACGATCTCAGCCCATGCATTGACATATTTATCAAGTATCTTACTCAGCTTTTATTCTAAACTGATTTTAACGGGAGTTATACCACTTGGATCACTTGACTTGGTGAATTTTGAGATTACGAGCATCATGGACATGATCCTTTTTATACTTGAGATATTAGAGGCATTTGGGATGTGCTCAGTTTTTACTTGACTAATCGGCGCGTCGACTCCGTTTCATGCATGTTTTTGGTCTTTCTGGCGCTCTTGGGATTTTACTAATCGGGTAGGCGGCCCCATATTGGTTATTCACGGTTCGAGACCGTTTCTTCCGGTTCGAGGCCAATGCTCATGGTTCGAAGCCATTATTTCTAGTCTGAGGATGATGTTGACGGTTTGAGGTCGTTATTCCCAGTTTGAGGTTGATGTTTTGTGGTTCGAGGTTGTTACCTCTAGTTAGAGGTTTGGATGGTGTTGCTCATCATGCATTCATATGCATTGCCTATCACTAGTATACTTGTTTGTTGTTTGTACCCTCCAGATTATAGGGGTCGGGTGGGTTATGTTTGTTGTTTGTACCTTCCGGGCTTATGAGGGTCCGGTTAGGTTATTGTTTGACTACATTCTGTTCTATGCTATTGTTTTATTGTTACCTGGTGGGTTTTGATGTTAGAATTGTGGTTGTGGGTCCTCCTGACACTGGGTAGTTGACTTGGTATCTTAGTTGCTTGCAATTAGGTTGTTGGCTTGCAATCCAGGTGTGTTCTTGACTCGACTTCTTACCCCTTGTTTCCTATTTCTATTCTTTATTTCTTGGCTTCTTTAGTATCTCTTGTGTTATCTTTGAACTCAGTCGGTCGTTGCTTGCTGAGTACCGTTTTTGGTACTCATACTACACTTCTACCCCCTTCAGATTGTAGTTGATTTATCACCGTTATTTTAGAGTCGTGCGGAGTAACTTGGGATTTCGTAGATTAGGGTGAGCTTCTGGCGTCTGGAGCTACCGGTTTTCGTCTGTTTTGGCTAGGCTTAGTTTTTATATTGTATTCAGAGACATCATGTACTTGCCTTGTATTTGTGAAAGCCTTATACTCTTATTTTGGATTAGATGCTCAATTATTGACTGATGTTAGGTCTTGGAATGGTTCCTATATTGTTTTTCAGTTGATTATCATTTCTTAGCTTGATATAAGCTTTTTGCTTTTTATTGTTGGCTTCTGCTTGGTAGCTCGTTGCTTATGGCTTCAGGCTAAGGGTTAGGCTTACCTACTGGTGGGATGTAGTAGGTGCCGTCATGACCTGAGAAATTGGGTCGTGACAGTTTGGTATCACTAGGGGCCTATTACCCCACTGAACTCATTTGTTCGTATTTTTGTGCACCTTTTGTGCTGATGTGGCACCTTCAACCACCCAAGTTGGTTGTGTTTGTACACACTCCTCTGCCACGTGTATAAATATTATTATTTTTATTTTATTTTTTAAAATTATTTTATTTTCTTTATCTTGTATTTAAATTAAGTTAATACACTTTTTTTTACCTTGTATTGAAACTTTTTTTTACCTCTTTTATTTTTCTATTGATTTTATTTTATTTTATTTTTTAAAATTATTTTATTTTCTTTATCTTGTATTTAAATTAAGTTAATACACTTTTTTTTTACCTTGTATTGAAACTTTTTTTACCTCTTTTATTTTTCTATTGATTTTATTTTATTTTATTTTTTAAAATTATTTTATTTTCTTTATCTTGTATTTAATTAAGTTAATACACTTTTTTTTACCTTGTATTGAAACTTTTTTTTACCTCTTTTATTTTTCTATTGATTTTATTTTATTTTATTTTATTTTTTAAAATTATTTTATTTTCTTTATCTTGTATTTAAATTAAGTTAATACACTTTTTTTTTTACCTTGTATTGAAACTTTTTTTTACCTCTTTTATTTTTCTATTGATTTTATTTTATTTGGCTTTCGTTTTGATTTGATTTCTAATGTGATAATCAAATACAGGAAGAATATTAACAGATTGTCATATTTGATTTTAAAGTTTTAGAGCTTGATCTTAAATCTGAACTATCTGTCATAAACACTTGAGTAATAATAATAATTTGGATTTGCTCAAGCACCATGAACAATTAATTCAAGTTCGCATTGAACTTGATTTAAGGGCTTGATAATTTGGCCATGAAAACTTCGATGTTCATCATCCCTGGAAAAACTTGATGTTCACAAATGAGGATCGGCCAAAAGCTATATTCACTCTCTGGGTTTATCTTATCTACGCGGCCACATGTAGCTATGCATGGAAACTAGTGAGTATTTGTTCTTGGCTTCTCTTTTATTTTTCTATTGATTTTATTTTATTTTATTGGGGGCGTAAACCTGACCACTAGGAGTCAGGGGGCATATCCTTACATTCTAACTTATCAAAATAAAATGAAGGATTGCTCCTCGTTAGATAAGCTTACGAAAATATTCTAGAATCCTTAGAACTAGAGTCTAGAAGCAATGCACTAACTCGAACAAATATAAGAACCTTCATAACATTAGGAACACTCAACTCGAACAGTTTATACAAACGTAAAAAATTTGGAAAGACACTCAAAAAACAAATTTACATCTCCATAGAAGAACCTTCACTTAATACATTTCTATATCAAGTTCACAGGAACTGTCAAACTCTTGCTGTTCCTCACTTGATTAACACTTGTTAAGAATTTTACAAAAAAATTCAAGAACATAAAGGGTTGTGGAACTGCATAAATCATTGCTGACGAACTTCGGTTGAGACAGAGGTGATCAACTCTATGGTACTAGAATTTGGATGTGCAAGAGAAGCTTCAATATCTTTTTCATCCGAAGAATCTACATATTTAAGATATTGTTCGATATCTTTGGTGTCTGAGCTACCAAATTTACTAAGATGCCATATTCCACTTGATTTATGCCTTCTTTCACTAATTGCAATTGAAATGTCATTTGGGAAGAGGTCTCTTAGTACAAAGGCATAGATGATAGTTGTCACAAGAAGCGCAGTTACTGTGAGTGTAGCAAGAGAGCAAAGTATGACGACTAGACACTTTGTGAGAGTGTTGGTAACTACAGCTGAATACCTGATGGTAGCAATAGCAGCTCCGGTCATGGGGAAAGTATACGCCCACCAAGTCAACGAAAACCTGAAGTTAACAAATGACATAAGCTTTTTGAAGTTGAGACAAAGATGTTGAGGAATAAGAGAGGTTTTACAGGACAAAGGGAAATTACACATACCTGATGCCTCGAAAGAAATTAATACGAACAGCCTGTTAAGAGACAAGAATAAACGATTAGGCTGACACTTGAACGTCAAACATTTTCAGAATTAATGTAAGGAATATGATTCTCGTTAAGCTCAGAAACTCGATATCACATCTTATATCTTCAATTATCTATCAAATAGTGAGATAATAACCGTCTTAGTATGAACTCTACAGGAGCCTAGAACTTGAACTAGACTATAAAATGCACGCCTTGCACTGGCTTCAGCATTAGCTGCATTACAATAGAGAGGGTGTATTTGAATGCTAAAACTCTGCCTAGCATAATGACTTACCAGTGAGAAATAAAGGAACAGAGCGATGAAATAAGAAATCCGAGATCCATAATCAAATGACCCTTTGATTGTTGCCCATGCCATAGAAGCAACACTAGGTGCAGCAACAAATAGAAAGAAGACCGGGTGAAGATCCTTTGGCAGTGTCTCATTTGTTGGAAGTCTTTGGTAAAGAGTCACAAACAAGACCACATAATGAGCTAATCCAACAGCATAGAAGAATATTGGGCCTTCTTTTAGTCCCATGGATGCACCTAGCAAAGCACCAACAAAATTTCCAACAACGGAGAGATGATTTACGGGGTTGGCTACCTTTGAGAGCCTTCGTTGTCCTCCAGACATCCATTGGCCGTATATCTTAAGCTCTAAGCAAAAGATTGGGGTCATAAGAATGTACCATAAAACTGTGGGAAGTGTTTTAGTAACTGATTGTGGAACTCCTAATGCTAAGAATAGAAGAGATATCCAGGGAGCAAAGAAGAAGTTAATACGTATGGGGTGATAGTACTCACGACGAACTGCTTCAAAGTAGAAAATGATTTTCAAAGCATAGGTGAAAGCAACAACCGCCATAAGGACCACAGATATGCACCAAAGGACAAGATTTACATCTAAGCTTATGTGGAGGAATTTTGTTGAGGAAGAAGTGGCAAGAGCTTTCCACATAACAGCTTGGCTACTAACACCAAGACAGATACCAAAGGAAGAAATAGGATATCTAAGAAGGAAAGGCCATTTCTTGTCCTCAGGAAGAATACTTTCCTCGGATGCCTGTAAACGAAAAAACATGTGTTACCAACATTACCATCTTGATCTCGGACTAAAAAATAAAGACTTTTCAAACTGCAAGTGCATCCATAATTTCATGATCCACATGTGAGTAATACTTAAAAACTACTATCTTTTTGATCATTTGAAGCAAATTACTGCAGACCACTAAAATGGATGGTGAAACCAAGGAGAAAATCTTACCCGTAGAGTATCCAACTCTGGTCCCTCCAAGGCAGCAAAGTACCGGTCCACAGGAATATTTTCCATCTCTGCAGTTGGTCGAGAGTTTGACTCTTGCTGTCCTTCCACATTCTTTCCGCGCAAAGTTGAAATTTGTCTCTCAAGTTTACCAGACCATGTTTTGTAAGAGTCAAACCTTGAATCCCTTTGCTTAATGATCTTGGGATTCCTTGATGGGAAGTCTGAATAGCTGAGAAGTTTCCCCATAGCAGGTGCCTCAGGAAATGCAGTATGTCTTGGCATTGTCTGAGAATAAAACTTGACCTTTTTGTTACGTCTAGTACTATTATCGGTTGATGTAGTAGCCGAATCAGAAGAACCAACATTGCTGAATATAATCTCATTATTATCACTGAAAACAACTCTTTTTTGAATTGGTGGTGAGTAACCTGCCAAAGGAGAGGGTGGCAAACTAATGGAAACCGAATGCTTCCTTCCATGCTGTCGTTCAGTAGCAGCTTCAGTTACCTACAAAGATCAATAGAGAGTATTATTAGGCCAGGTGAAATGTTAGCAACGTATTAAAAATAGGCGTAGTTACATGTAAGTCCAGCAGCAAACTTGCAACGGTTGGTGAAATTAATCTGCAAATGAATTCCCAACACAATATTCATTTCTACTAGTTTTTCTTTTCTTAACTTGTAACATTTCAGAGGCTAGTTTATCCTCACTAAAGGTAGCAACTTTTGACCTCAAGAGAGTCGAAAAATTAGGCTTTTAAGGTAATTTCTGATGACGTTAATCTATAACTGTACATTATAGGCACATCTTGGCTCATAATGAACTAGGAAGTTGAGGCTGCTAGAAAGTAAAACCGTACAACCTTAGTCGAGTGGTCATTCTTACATACATGAGATTATAAATTGTAAGCATAGTAAAAAGGCACAAACAATTGGAAGATGTGATGATTCATCTAGATTGTTGATAGAATCGAGTAGAAATGAAGAATGCAGCCTTACTAAGAAGAACGACTTACCACGACAGGTGAGTTCTCAAAACTAGATCCTGTTAGCTCAAGTTGATTATCTACTATGATGCCAAAGTCATCCATTTCATCGGAAATAAATTTGATAAGAGATGGAAGTACTTCATTTGTAGCAGAATTAGTTATTTCACTTGTTTCCATGGCTATATATATATACTGCAGGAAACAATAATCTTATTAGTAAATATGTGCTACAAACACAGGAAAGATAAACATTAATTTCGTTCGTATGCAATTGAAATGTAGACCTTTGATCAGCCACAGTACTTAGATTGAATGAAGCTCTTTCTTGTAGCACCAAAGGATGTAACTTTTCTCTCTAACGACGAAGAAAGATCGATCAAGGTCAACTAGTAACAACCAAGATTGAGAGAAAAAACACAAGTCTGCAAGACACATGAAACATTATATATAAATAGGATGATTCATGCTAAGTTCTTGGAAGCACACATCATATTTTTTATGGATACAGCTGCCATGTATGAAGATAATATCCCTTTTAGTTAAAAGAAAAATGTAAACAATATGAAACCAAGAGAAATGAAAAATAGCAGGTACAAGCTTGAATATTTGTCTTCCATTGTCTTGACACATTTGACTGCTAATAAAACAGAACAACATGTACATTGTTGATACACATTACGATAGTATTCATTAATTTAGAGGGTAGGCTTACCTAGAGTAAATCTAAATTAGTCGAATCAAATGTAATAATTTATATTTATGTCCTTTTTGTAAGTAAAATTAATGAAGTCATGAATTTCCACTCACATATAGTTTTGGCTACCCACTCATATCTAATTTTATTAACAGAAACACAACGGAGGTTCTCGACAGAATAATTTACTTTAGAATTCTCCAAAAAAGCGAGTAATAACATAACGTAATATAATATAAACCGACCTATTAATATCAAAAGGATTCATAATTATTATTTTTTATAATATAAAAATAGAAACCAATTGATAGTATTAATTAAACAAAATAAGAGCCCCCACTAATTGATTGATACTCCAATATATTTTTCAGCTTCCATATAAAATACACATACACACAAAAAGTGATATGATATAAAATTCCAGGCTCACAATGATATATATTTTTTTAGCTGCATTAAAAATTATATATATATATAGAATGAAGAAGGAACATGAGGAAATCAAAAGTCAAATTGTTATTTATATTAATAAAAAAAATAGACGGCCTGGAATAAAGGAAAGCATCTTTAAGCCGTCGATTAAATGACTGCCTAGCACTAATTATACACCAAACCATTAAAATGATACATCTTTAAGTCAAACACGACAATATATGTGTAATGTATTGAAAGAGCCCCTCCATACTATATACCATGACTCAAATTCATAATTTTAGAGGTAGTTCAATACGTATATGGATTATAATTTATGGACTAATTTATTCATCTCGAAGATGAGATAAAACAATCTCAATCACCAACAAGGATTGTGATGGAGTGGTAAGTATTCCTTCATCCTTAACCAAGAGGTCTAGGGTTCGATTCCCTTTGAATACGGAGTCGCCTTTGTTAGGGAGAGCTTATCCCCCAATGTGGAACTTCCCGGCGCGAATCCGGATTTAGTCAGGCTCCAATGTGGGTACCGAACATCGATTGGAAAACAAAATAAAAAATAAAAAAATCTCAATCTAGAATATGGAATATCTTACTTATCCCTAATACCAAACGATTTCTTAAGGTTAATAGTGAAGGATATTTACCATTTAAGCAACCTCGATCGTCTAATCAGATGGTTCATTTGGACAATCACAACTTTTAACTAATTCTTGAGATGATCACTGGCATGAAGGACCATATAATTAAAAGTTCAATTTCTATAAACTGAGATTGTATAAAGAATAGTTTCTTTACACTATCAATGGCCTTAAAAGAATACTATATAAAGAACTTCGGACAAATAAGGCAAATAACCTATTATAACATGTTAAGTTTATTACAAACTTTTTTTAGACTTATGTCCTTTTATAAAAGATGTTTTACTTTTACACATAAAATGTGAAAAAAGTTTTTTTTTTTTATTTAAATCGTAAAAGGTCAAGAGATCTCATTTTCAATCTTTTAACTTGCTAAAGCAATTTTTGATTATTTTTTTTCCCCTTTTAATTGTGTACATTTTCTTGAGAATGCATCAAAAATGCATATTCAGGCAGAGTTTGAATTAATAAAAATCAAGAATTCACATTTCTGCATGAACTGCGTCCAAAATAAGTTTGTACAATGAATGTACTACTGAATTTCCACTTTAATTTAGTTCTAGGAACCGCATTTCTTTCGCCGTAATTTACTTTAAAATATATAACTTAAAATCATTAAAATATTACAAGTGTGATTAATTATAAAGAAAATAACGAAATAATAGCAGCAGTAAGTGTAAGATGGTTCATTAGGGCTATCGACGGCTTTTCTTGAGATTATGACCAATCGAAAAAAGAAAAAGAAAATTCATTGGCGGCGCAGTAACGTAACTTTAACTTTTTATAGTCACTTAATATTTAATGACATGTTTACAACTATAAATTTCGAAAAATTATATCATATATTTATGATCACAAATTTCAAAAATATTATTTTATTTAATTAAATATTATATATCAACTCAAACTATAACAATTAAACAAAGTAATTATATAGTTAATCCTAATAGGATCTTAGCTGTAGGTTTAATCCTAGGAGCTGCACCGTAATTTAAGTACGTAAAACAAGGGAAAACATGTTGTCTATAAGTTAAACACGCAAATACAGGTGTATGCTTTAGAGACGGAGAATAAAATAATACTGTATTGAGTTTGGTAATAATTTCGAAAAAGATAAGTCAACATAAGATTAGAGGCGAATGTAGCTTTTTAGCTATACGTTTAATCTAATCCAGCATTTTATATACGGGGTCATTTGTTTTTGTGCCAATTACAAGAAAAGAAAACAAAGGTTTTATCTTAAATCTCTCATGAGATCTTATCTTAATATGCAAATTGTAAAGAATTAATTTCGAATATAGTGTGACTTTAATGTTAAGAACTTTAAAAGTCGAGTTTATCAAATGCGTACCTTAACAAAGTTGAATGTGAATTCCTTCGTACGATGACCAAGTCTAACACTGGAATCTGAAATGGGCTGGCTGTAGGCTGGAAGTCATACAGTAGAAATGGAAATTAAATGAAAGTAATATTTGAATACAATAAAATTATGTGTTGTTTCTGTTGGAGAAAGAGAGTTATGAATCGTGTGGCGAATTCAAAATTTAGGTGTGAATTTTGAATTGCGATAGTAAATTCTGAAATGTATAGATATTTAATTATATTTATATTTGATTTTCATGACCTTAAAGCACGGGATTATGTTAAACGGTGAACTCACATTTGTATACATCTGCGCGCTACTTGTAATGAGTCAAATTCTTCTATGCATCTCCAAGCCATAGATTTAATTTCCTTATATTTTGCCATTTTATTCAAAAAGTTTAAAGGAGATAGCATAACAAATTATTTGCAATTAGATCAATTTAATTTATGTGTTCAAGGGGTCTTACAAAATTTTCCATCATTTTACGAGAAGAAATCATCAACTATGAACCACTAAACCCTATTGATTTGTAAGAATCTCAAACAAGAAAGTTCACGTGACAGTACGTGTGTCATATTTTTGTGGATTGTTAGCGTCTAGAAGGGTCTTGACTATTAAATTGTGAAGTTGAGGGAGGTAATTAAGTCAACATAAATTTTAGATTTTCACAAAGGTTAGTTTTGACCTATTGAGAGTTTAGACTAATATTAATGAATGTATTATGTATCTCCAAACATCTAACATTTGTATAGACCTCATACATAGTTTTTTACCTTCTTTTTTCTGTTTGATACTATCACAACTTAAATATGTGTTTCAGTTATAAGTTTAAGGGAAAAAGACAAATCTACTCTAAAACTATCGTAAACGATATACGTATATCATTTGTTATACTATTAAGACATCAACATCCTTACCGTCCAAAATGTAGAGCATATCTATCCTTTACACTAATGTAATCCTATGCTTCTATCCATCAGTAAACAAAGCTGCATAGGGAGTGACTTGTTCTTCCTTGTGCACACTTTTGGTTTCTCTGTTTTATTACTTTTTGTTGTTTTTATTTCTTTTTTACTATATCTTTTAATTCCCAATTGGCTGTGGATTGTCAAAATTGGAAAAGATGAACTTATAATTGGATTTTACCTTGGTGTGATCCATTTATCGTCAAAATAAACAAATTGGAATATAAGTGTACAGTTACTTTTAAGTATACAAACTCAATAAATTAAAACAAATAGAAAACTACATTCCTGAAAATTGTAACTCTTTTATACAACAATATTGTATATGCAACTGGCTTCCACTTCCTTTCTTGTCTCACATCTTTCATGCCTCACCTCCAGGCTTTCTATCAAATAACAATGGAGGCTAATGCAATCGATGTACCGTGAAATCGAACCTACAATAGTTCGTACATTTTGTACATCATTCACTACTAAGTTACCACTCTTAGATATTTCAACAATGGTAAACTCTAAGTATTAGACTAGAACCCAATCACCCATATTAACCTACATATATACTTGTATTTTCGTCCTACTCATGCCATCAATGACTAGTCTGACACAATCAGAGGCGGAGCCAAGTAGGATCGAAGGGTTCATCCAAATCCCCTTTGACAGAAAATTACATTGCTTATATCAGTTGTCATTAAAAGTTTTGCTAGTATCTATGTTAAAACAATGGTTCCCCCGTGAGTTTCAAATCCTGAGTCCACTATGGGTAAGGATATGCTTATTTTATCACCACGTAAAAATAAATATTGTATGGTAGTGGCAAAAAAAAATCTTTACCCTTAAAGGACAAGGTGCAAAAGAATTTTTTCAAGAAGTTGTTCCATCTCGAATTCGATCAAATACCTAGTTACAAATTCATTTATTCCCTTTTCTAAAGGTACTTTTTGAAAAGAAAAAAAAAATCCAGGATAACATGATTACATTTTGATGCTTTAACATAACATCACTACACTTGGAGTAAATAGACCATCTCAGAAAAGACACCACATCATCGTCAAACCATTTCATGTTTTTGAAGCATGTCCTACTAGTGCGAAGAAAATACAAGAAACCTGTTCAGAAATTGGAACTGTAACTGATACTGAGAAGTTCAAATGAGCCCTTGCCAAGGAGACTGGCAATTATAATTGTCACCATGTACATTACACTGAACATTTTGTGAGAATCTCACATATTGATCTGAAAAATGTCAAATGTTGCCAACAATGTAACTGCACCGAATCTTAGGAAACCAAAGATGTGTTTCAACTTGGCATAAGTGAAAATTGCAACTAGAGTATTTTCCTTTACCATCATTCAATAGAAGGGCTGAAAACTCAATTTGAATAAGGCAAAGCAGTCCATGACTGCCAATAGATCATACAGCAGTCTTTCACAATTTAACTAGAAAGAAAGCCAAAACTAAATGTGGAAATCAAAACTACCTCACAAAATGCCATACTCATTAAATATAAATTGCGTAATAAAGCAAATCCAGTAAACTAAAGGGCTCTAACAAAGGGAGTCGCAACATCTGGAAAACTGGAAAACTCCAATATGAACATAGTAACATGACTTATTAGTCTCTATTGCTTTTTGCCTTTAAGTGGACCTCTTGGAATTTTGCTAAGAACATTGGCGTCAAAAACAGCATAATGCTTCTTGATCTCTGCCTCTGCTTTCTCAGCAAAAGCATCGACCTTGTCCTCATACTTCTCATAGAGCAGAGGGACAGTATGCAGTAATACAAAAACTGCATGCAGAGAAAAAGGGGGATACAAATTAGAATCAAATAAGCAAATATGGTCACAGTGAGCATTGGAAAATATGAAAGTCCCAGTTAGCAAAATTAAAACTAATTACTTACCTATGTAAAACAAGGTGAGGAAGTTCCAGATATTCCCCAATACAGAAACTACCCACAAGCCAACAATGACCTGCATGTACAAAGTCGAATATTTAACATCAATACTGTGAGAAACATAAAACTCAAATAGGTGAACCAGTGGGAAGAAACTTGAGCCTTAAAACAACTATCAAGCTATGAACTTTGGTTATAAAGCTAGATGCACATACAACAAGGAATTTCTTCAAGTCTTTCCCAGATGCAATATCCCGTAGGATCTCAAGGGCCCGATTGATTTCAATCCTCAATGCAGACGCAACACCAAGGACAATATCCTTAGGTAGAACAACTTCTGGAATTTGAGGTGGAGCCCTGGTCACATATTTCAATGTGAATCTTCATGTAAAATTAGATGGACAAATAAGTAAAGATTAGTAAAATATACATACGTGTTGATGAACGCGGATGCATTGGACCACAGGAAAAGTACTGCTACAGCAACAATTAGAATATGGCAAACAAGTGTGAGCAAGTGATATTCAAGCAACTCAAAAAGCGCCCAGATAACAGTGGCAAAACCAAGCACGCCAGCTGTAACTTTCTTGTCCCGCCATAGGAAAATGTCAGCGGCTGTCATTCATAGGACATACTTAGTGTATTTACAGAAACAAGCGAATACAAAGAGAGAAGGTTTCTGTAAAAGCACACAGATTTGGTGGTCACTGAAGTTCTACAAATACATTTAGAGAGCCTAGCAGGAGATACTGAAGCATAGAAGATAAAGGAGTTAGGCTTTCCAAGCTAAAGCAAAATAAACAAGTCATTAATGTAAAACTTAATAACTTCGCAAAGTCGCACCCAAGGATGGGGCTTACAGGTCAATGAAGTGGTTGAGAACTATGAGGACTTAGGTTCCAATCCCAGTGGAGACAAAAAAAAAATAACTAGGTAACTTCGCAAAAGTCTCACTATATTTCACAGGACGAATCAGACTCCGGCAGTATCCCCTTGGATCCCAATCCCAATACAGAGAAAAGCAGGTGCAGAAAAGAAACAGCTCCATCCTTCAACTTAAAAAGAAACAGCTCCGTCCTTTTCAAACAAATTCTTCATGTATAAATTCAACTCTTCAGCAGGAAATTACTTAGCCCTCAAATACGTCTCAGATATTTTAATGAAGCTATCATATACCGCCTTAAGTTTTTGCACTTTCATCCTTGGCTTTTCCTTTTGCCAGTACAAATCCATGTTGCGAAAGTCAGATTTCATACCATATATTCTTTTATTCTAAAGAAAATTCAAAGCTTAAGTGGCTACAATCCTTTGTCTATATTGTTTTTCCTAGGGTCCAATATGAGCAACAATGAAAATTGCAAAAAGTGTTCATATATATGAAATATTCTTGTGGATGGAAACCTCTTTTAAAAAACAAAACCGTTCCATTTTGAACCAAAGAACGTTTTATGTCACTTTGCAACACTAAAATGGTACAACGAGGAGAGGGGCGAATTAACAATTAAATAACCTAGGAATAAGATCCAAATTTTGAAGCAAACTGTGATGAAACTCAAATCGATAATAGCAGTTCAACATCGAGAAACCAAAAATAAATTCAATAAAGAATTTACTTATTCTAAGAAAATAAAAATACAAAAACCGCTCACATAATCAAAACAAATTATTCAATAGGAACTTCAGAGATAAAGAGATTTATATGGTAAACGCTATCGACTTGATTTAAACAAGCAATATTGATCCTATATATTCACATGAGATTTATTTTCAGAATCTGGAAGTAAACCAATGATAAATTAATTTGTTTGGAATACATTTAAAAATGAATCAAAATCACAGACATTCTGAATAACCTACATATATCTGCATTTAAAATAAATACTGAGAGAGATTTGAGTAATGTACGTTTTCCACCGCCTAGAACCTTGTGGAGGGGCTTTTCTCTACCGAAAAGGCGGTAGATCTTAGTCTTAACAGCGTTAACCGGCGATCTTTTACCCTTGTCGTCATCAGAATCCGACGAAGAATCGTGGCTGTGCAACTTATCGTTGACCTTGTCCATTACCGAATCAACAAATGAGTCGTTCTCGCCGGCGTGATCAGCCATCGCGTTGACCTCCGATCTCAGAACGGTTCGCCGCCGGCAATGGGTGCGAGAGATTTTCCTGTCGCTTGAATTCGAGTGGGAATGATGAAATATCAAAACACCTTAAATAAGAGAGCTCCGAGCCTAAGGCTTGCTACCGAACCAACTGGCTCGTAAATAACGCAAATCAAAGAACGGAAATTATCTTTTTGTGTTTCGAGAAAATTGATTGGACATTTTTGTTGGGATGGTAGGAAAAAAAAACCCTATATGTTCCTATTTACTTGTTCATTTTAATAAATCAAGAAAGGATAAAATTTTTTTACCTATTATACTCTTAATTAAATGATTAATTACTTTAAAAAATATAGAACTTTTCATCCACTTCATAATTAATATGAGTAAAATAGTAAACTCGTTATGTCATTAATTGTTTTCTTAATAGATGTGTCAATTCAAAAGTAGACAACTAATTAGGGACAGAGTGAGTAATTTCTTAGTTTTAATTTAAGAGTTGAAAAGAATAATGTATATTTATAGCCTATAGGTAAATATAAGGGCAAATTTACCATTTATCCCTTAAAAGTTTATAATTACAGAAATCCCTCAAAACGGATACAATAATATAAGCGCTGATACATTAATCTAATGCGCGAGATACATTAATCGTTAAGTAAGATACATTACATTTTATACATGATACACTATCTGATGCGTGAGATACACTAATCTGATGTACATTTTATACATGATACATTATCTGATACGCGGGATACACTAATCTGATGCGCAAAAATGAGAGATTTTGGAGATTTGTAAAACTTATAAGGGATAATGATAATAAGTAAACTAAAAGATGGGATTTCTGCAATTTATCAATTGAATGGAAAGGAAGATATGTTTGTGAATACTTATTCCCACCTAATGTTTACGCTGTAAACTTATTAATAAATTGAGACGTATGTTAATTAATTCTAATTAAGTGTCAGTTTTTTTTAAGCAGTAAGGAGGTATTTGAATAAAGTTAAAAAAAATGTTTATAAGTACTTATTTTAAAATCAAAATAATAAAAATAAGTCATAAGTTGGAAATTCTAATGTCTTTTGGCTTATAAGTCAATCAAATCAGACTCACAAAGTGTATGCACAAACGCATATTCACTTTATCCAATTTTACTATATTAAAAATAAATATTCACTTTTATTTGTTTAATTTAAAAAATAATAATTTATTCATGATGTATGTTTATTATTAACTATAATCATTTATCAATATATATTTTAAAGCATTAAGTTTACTATATTCAAAGTCTGATATAATAAAATTGTCATACTAAATGGATTGAGTATCTTAGTAACTCAGTTAGTTAAGTATTAGGACTCTCACTTTATTGGGGAAGGTTTTATTCTCCACCTTATAATCACTCCCCGTTTTTTCATCACATGTATCTGTTTTGGCATACATAGTGGCTTGATAGTTGATACAAACACTTTGTCCATAACCTTTTGCGTTAAAAAAAAAAAAAAAAAGTTCTCTATTCCACTTACTTTGCGCGAGTATAAATGGGAGAACGAATTGAGACTTTGGAATAATGCTTTCTTCACGGCGTCAATTGTGCCGTAACCGAGTCTTTTTCTTCCTATAATAATAATAATGAAAATGCTAATAATTTGGCATGTGTGAACGTTTTCTTTGTTTAATCACACCACTTACAAACATCATTAATATTTTCACTTATTCCTGCCAAATTTTGGTGAAAGTAAAGATCACTGGAGCAAATATTTTGGAGTTTCTTGAATATGCTCTCAAGACTCTCCTTTTTTTTTTTATGAAGGCTAATATTAATGCACTTATATCAGAGTACCCTGTATGTTACTCCATATGTTAATTTTAATGCACAAAGTTGTTTTATACAGAGGAAAGGATTCTTGGTGAAGGAACATCTTATGATGATGCTACTCCATTATTATTATTATCACATGCAGACAGAAGAATTATAATTCTACCAAAATTACAATATCACCTCACTAACTAATGTCGAACTGCAAATGATGCAATAAGACAAAGGGACAACGAGTGACTAAGCAAGAGATAATAGTATGTCGAAATTCCATATTACACTGACCACGCTTTAAATGTACAGCTCATAGAGTGTTAGAATATCAAATGAGATGATATTTCATTAAATGATCTTTTGAGCATGCAATGCTTTTACCTCATGACATAAAATTATATTTCACTTCCTTGTTTTGCTCCCTCAATGACAAAAAAAATTTATTTCATTGTTGAGTTTTTACGGCTATACACGCTAACACAGAAGCAGGGAGAACGCAAGAAATGGTATATCTAGAGAACAGAATAGCCAAGCCTTAATGTGGCGAACTGGGAAGTTCACAAGGAAATTGCCATATCCCATAGATCAAAATTCTATTAGCCCATCTTACACTAGAAACTATGGACAAATTCTACGACAACCCAGTACCAAGAATGAAGAGCAAAAAGGAAAATAAGAAAATAGTTACTGGATTTCCTAGTGTTCCCATTGCTTCAACTCCATGCCATCTGGAGGGCTTCCTTCCACCTTCTTTGTACCAACCTCATTCCAGTTTGTGGACAGAACAGTCCCATTAGATTCCACCTGTGAGGCAGAACACAGATTAAAAACAAATTTTACTTGCTCTACTTGTGCGATAAAGGCAAGCAAGAACTGAAGCAGCCCCTTATTGTGAGTCGGTAAAAGGGAGAAAAGGAATTAAAAGACAGATTACTATCTATGTCAAGAAAGCTTTTTGTTTTGGTTAATTCATTCTTTTCGAGTCAAATGTCCCCATAAAAATCCCCCGTCCCTCCCAGACCCCTTTTCTAGAATAATGACAAAATCTAACATTATGTATTCAACGAGCAATGCACTTACAAATGATTTCATCATGGCTCTTCTTGCATCATCATCGCCATCTTTGTAAATATCTCGGAAAAACTTGTTCAGTGCTGCATCTCCCTCCAATTTTTCTTCTTTTTCCTGGAATACAGACCACCGGCAAATGACTAAAAACTAAACAGTGAGGGCTATCAATCAAGGATTTATAACAGAGACCAGCCAAAACTATCAATACCTCTTTTTTCATTTGAACCTCTAGTTTATCCCAATCCTTGCATATCATATTAGAGGAAGGGTAGCTAGGCTTATGGCTGTCTGTCAAATGCAGAAACAGAAAGTAAGCTTAGCATCAGAAGATGTCAAACAACACAACATGTATAGCCTATAGGAAGACATTGGTAACTTGTCCTTAATTGCAGAGAAGAACTTGATGTACTAAAACGAATGAAGATAATGAACACAGAGCAAAGGGAAGGGGGCAGCAGCCTGTCTGCAAGCCAGAAATAATTCGTTTAGAAGTATGTGAAAGGGTACCTGATGACACACTTGGCCTCTGTACTACAGCAGTTTCCCCAGTATACTTGAGGCATGTCCAGTGTATAGATTCAGCTTTAGCAAGTCGAATCTCAATTTTTGTAGACATAACTTCATATTTGCATTTTTGAGGTATTATCTGCATATCGGAAAAGGACCAACAGATCACAGGTTATGTGTCATAAACTGCCGATGCTTCAGACACTATAAAAAAAGAAAAGCATCACAATATACATAACCTGAGTTACTTGTGTAAAATCTAGGCAACAACCAACATTACCAATCTTATCATTTACTTAGAGACATCATTTGTACTGAAAATATCAGATGTATCTTTTAAGTTCAATCTCACCTTACCGAACAACCTAGGCTGGAAAGAGTATGCAGCTTCGCCAGGTATATCAATGCTAACACTAAGCTGAAAGAAACCAACGGAAAAGCAGAATATGATCCATCAGTCGATTATAGAATAAAAGATATCTCAAAGAGATAAATGACAAAACATACTATTTGTTCGCCAAAGTCAACTGAAACATTCTCGGCAGGTATGCCCTTGGCAAATATAGTTACCACCGCCTCCTCCGGTTTCTGATAGAATTCATGCCTGCAGTTAATTTATATTAGACCTCCATACACTCTTGGGGACTCAACCAGAATTATGCAGAATACCACATCTTCTTATATTAAAAAAGCAAAAAATATCTTCTAGATTAATATTTGGGATAACTAATGCTGAATCTCCTAACAAGGCGAAGGGTTTGACATAACCTGTACTTCGGTTTGACAGCAGGTGTTCCTTCATATGATAAGTTGAAAGCCAGTTGAGTCTCTTTTGGAACAGCAGCAACATTATCTAATGACTTTGATTCAGTGGGAGGGACAACACTTTCTGTGGTCTCAACTGTTGCATGCTTAGGTAATTTTTCAGCTTCCTCTGAATATAGTCAGCAAACATCACCAATTATTCATAATAAGACTCATATAGTTTCGAGATAAGTTACAGACAAGAACTGCTTCGGTTTATATCAAACAGTAAGCAGAAATCTTGTCCTTGAAGAAGATACGATATGCATTAAAATAAATTAACAAGTCAGCAAGGATGGAATGCTTTGATTCTGGAATTGACAGTGTTGGTGCAAATTGTCAGGAATTCAACTCAAAAGGCAAAACCTTACTTTCAATGTGTTCATCACATTCTTTGATTAACCTAGTGAATCTTGATTCTCCTGGTGCTAAAGAAGCACCAGTTTCCAGAGTTGCCTTTGCAGTTTGGTACTCTTCAAGCTTCATACAGGCCAAACTGTAAGTGTAAACCGGAAAATCAATTCAACGACATCATAAAAGATATATAATGAAAGAAACACCAACAACGGTATCTAGATGCTGTCACAACAAGATATATCTGCCTTTTCCTACTTAATTACCGAAAATTAGAACAGTCAAAGCAATGATCATAACTGCAACAATAAACAGAAAAAAGAGAACTCATCAAGGTTGGCTGTGGGTAAAAATTGAGGCTACAGCACCCAAATTGAAGAATGAAGGCCATTATACATGCAATAAACTAACAGATCATGGAATGACAAATATGATTATATGGCCAGGAATTACAATGGCCTAGAAATTCGACGTCAACCGGGTTTGAAGTTAGCACTTGGCTAATTGAACATTATCAGCTCAAGAAAACAAGACCATAACATGTGAAATTTAACGATACTAACAACCATCATCATACCTCAACACCACATTAATTAGGATCCATAATCATAGAAATCCATTCACTCTACTCAGGCACATTTCCTTCTGCCACTGGTTAAATAATTTAGGGATTCTATAAAACTAGATGCCTTTAAAATCTCACTCCAATCCTATCCCAATCACAATTTAAGTCTATTAACACGTGAAGTTATTTTTAAAATAACACTACCCTGCACCAAACAATAAAGATATAGAAAACTAAATCCAGTGGAGAACTCTAAACAAGATTATGTCATTATCACACAGAAGCTACCAATAGAAATGATTGATATACTCACCCCTTGCGCATACATGCTTTTGCCATTGACGGATCTAACTCAATCGCCTTATTTGCATCAGCAACAGCTTCTGCTCAAAATTAATCACAATCACCAAAATACTTCGAACAAATGCATGCCATAGAGATCCATTTGTTTACGCAACCAAAAATTTAAAAAAAAAAAAACAGAGTATGCCTATGTTTGTCCTTGTTACCAACATAAAGAGAATGCAAAGGGATCATATTAACAAAAAAGTTACCAGTGAAGTTACGGAGTTTGATATTGGCCTGAGCACGGTCAGCAAAAAGCTCGGCATTATTAGAAGTAATAGCAATGGCTTGAGAGTAGAGGTCAACGGCGACCTCAAAGTGGTCGTCGATGAATGCTTCTTTAGCTTTAGTTACGAGATCGGACGCCATGGATGAGAATTGAGATGAGAAGAAGTTTCTAGGACAAGAGAGGGAAAAGGGATGAACGGAATGGATGATTAATGAATGGAATTGGAGGGGATTTTAAAAGATGATTATTGGAATATTTAAAGACTGTACACAGCTCAAGTCTTCGTTTACTTGTAATTAAAAATTACAACTTCACAGCATTTGACTGAGTCCTGTCTATTGAGCTATTATTGAATCGGTTCAACTATGAGTCAAATGGTGAAACTTTTAGGAAAGTGCATTAGAAAAAGAGAAACATTCGCAAATAACAAATATAAAAATCATATTTTTATATTATAATTATAGTTTGCATAATTAAGCTTCATAGCAAATTTTATGTTTGCTATGAAACTTTTGAATTGTGTAATTCGTTAGAAACATTCAATTTTATACAAATTGTTCAGTTTTGTATAAATTCATTTATACATTGTAATTTGTATAATAAGATCTGTATTTATATAATTATAAGTGTATAGGACGAAAATATATGTATTTGTATTTGTATATAAATTTTTCTCTCGCTTTATACAAACACAAACGCATTTTATACCGAAATATATAAAATGGCTAATTGTATACCGAATCAGATGGCAAAAAAATGGGATGTTTGTTGTGAATAACAATTAAAATAAACGCATTTAATTTGAATTAATAGTTTGTTATTTCAAACAATTTTCCCTTAGAAAAAATTACGTATGTACTTCCTCTTTCATATTTTATATGACACTTTTTGAATTTCGAGATTTAAACAAGTTTATATTTAATAGTAAGTTTTTCATAAATCTTTTAAATATTTTGAATATCAATTATTGTGACTTATAATATTTTTTACGTAGTCTAAAAATATATAAATTTCATTGCAAAAGAATTGAAAATTCCATGTGCAAATTTCCGATCAAACTTAAACTGTCTGACTCTCAAAAAATGAAAAGTGTCACCTAAATTGGGACAAAGGGAGCATTAGTTTTGTGTATTATTAATATTTTATGAGAAAAGACATAAAGTGACACCTGAAGTTGTCTGAATTTTCAAAAAGACATCTTAACTATGCGGGCGTCCTATTACCCCCCTAAACAATTTCAAACATATATTATTACATCATTTTTCGATCAATTCCAAATTTTAAATGGCAAATGTCATCACACACTAATCATTGTGTGACACGTGTTAATTTAATTTGAAATATAATTCTTTTATATACGTTTTTCTTTATTTCTCTCTCTTACTTTTTGATTTATTTTAATTTTATTACTTTAATTTTAATTTCATTTTATATTCTGCTTCATCTTCCACACCTGCTTTCAAGCTATCCCTCCCTTCATTTTCTTTCTTTCTTTCTTTCTTCTTCACCTCCTACCCTCACCTCACCTCACCCACGTCAAGTTGAGCCCCTCCATTTTCTTTCTTTCTTCTTCTTCTTCTTCTTTGGTCAAATTAATTTCTTTTCAAAATTATACTATTTTCTAGACTTTGTTGAGTTATTGATAACAAAACTAATTATTTTTCTAAGAAAAATCAAAATTTTGAAGGTATCATCAATTAATTTATCTCATTTTCATATAACTTCAAAACTAGAAATGATAATTTTAAAAGAATCAGAATTCTCCAAAAATTTAAAAAGTTTAATTGAATTTGGATAAAATAACTAAATAATACCTACTAATCATCTTGAAATCTAATGGGTTTATCAATTGTTCGAAATGTAATAAATGTTTAGATATAATTTTAAAATTGAAGAAAGTTAAACTAATAGTAGTAAAAAGGGGAGGCGGAGTTGCGGTAAAGAGTGACATTGAAAGTGAGAAGCTACAATGAAGATGACAATGAATTTTTGAAGAAGAAGGAAGAAAGAAAAAGAAAAAAAAAATAAGGAAAAAAATTTAAAATAATAAGAAAAACAAGAAAATATATTTTATAGCAATATACTTGTAAAAATAAAATTATATTCGTTTTTTAAATTTGTTCACGCTCTTTAAGAGAGTGCATACACATGCACTCTCCATGCCAGGTGGACAAAAAATAATGTAATAATATCAGTTCAGGATTGTTTAGGGGGGTAATAAGACGCTTGCATAGTTTAGGTGTCTTTTTGAAAATTCGGGACAACTTCAGATGTAACTTTATGTCTTTTCTCATATTTTATTTGTTTTACCTTTTAAATTTATGTATAACTAATACATAAAAATCTATGGTATTAGTAATATAAAAAGTTTTAATACATGCATTAACATGGTTAAAGATACAGTTGTTCATTAAAACCCTTTTTCACATTCTTGTCATTATATTTGTGAAGAATATTTTTGTAAAGAAGTAATTTCCATTAGAAGTTATGTAATGCATGTTATTTTTATTTCACATAACTAAATACAATATAAGAAATATGATCAGCATTACTAATACATCATTTTTAACATTATTTTTTAGGTTTTCAACCAAACAACCTCAAATGAAAAGAGAGACTACTTATTAAAGTGTTTTCGAGATCTTAATAGGTCAATTGGTTGATTACTTCTACTTTTATTTTGTTGGTGTGAATTTGATTCGTAATTCTTTCTCCTAGTGGATGTAATTTTTTTTTTAAAAAAAAATTGTTTGGATATAGATTTAATTGAAACTTAATTTTGAAATTAAAAAGATAATAGGGTGAAACAGAAGATTCAGTTAGAATTATGTTATGAATCGAGAACACATTCACAAATGATATAATAGGGTTTGTATTTTGTTTCTTATAATGATGACATCTAGCACCTAATCTCAATCAATTAAGCTACGTTCACACGTACCAATTGTAGCAAACACTAAAGCTAATTGGTTCACACTGACCCAAAAAGAAAAAAAAAGATTCCTAACAAACACCACATTAAGCCTTCAATTGTTGCTCCAATTCCAACGTGCTAGCTAGAATTAGGATTAGTTGAAAATTATGCGATACACCAACTTATGACTTATGAGTAAGTGCTTAATTGCTTGCTCAATTTTTACTTTTTTATTTATCTCTTTTTATTTGTTAACAATTATTTTTTTACCTATTGTATCCTTAGTTAATTAAATTTGAAAAAGATAGAACTTTTTGAAAATCTTAAATTTTTAATTCATCCACTTCATATTTAATAAGAGTAAAATGTTAAATTCAGTATGTCAATTATTGTTTTCTTAATAGGTGTGTCAATTAAAAAGTTGACAAGTAATTAAGAACCCATGGAGTATCTTTCTTTCACAATTAAAAATGACATAATATATAACTGTATCTTTTAATTCGAATTTATTATGCCCTTCAATTTTGATGTGCATAAATAAGCATTTAAATTTGTATAAATTAAAATTAAATAAGTAGACACATACATCTTACGCGTCATAATACATGTAAGACAGTATGTATGACTTGAAGGACATATATGCCTACTCGTTCATTTTATACAAGTTTAAGTTTTACTTGTACACACTCAAAATTTAAGAGTATAAATGTCAACAAAAAATAAATTAAATGACACAGTTATATATTATGTCAACAAGAAGTTATTGAAGATCTAATAAATAAATAATTAACAGTATATTAAAAAACCTATTATTTTTACTATACGAAATTTCTACTCTGCTCACTTGCCAGATGAGTGATGAATACTTTAGCTTCATAACTACTTTTATATGTTCACATAAATGGTTGAATTATAATATATAGTATATATATATATTTAAAGGTTCCTTCATATAATAATCTTTTCAAAAGAATGTCGGCATTTCCCTTCTTGTTTACTTTTCAAAGTCTTCCTGGAGTACTACTGTCTGTCCATATTGACAGCTTCCTATCAAAGGTCCCCCACCTTGTCATTTTCCTCTTTTAGATTTTAAAATATAAAAGCAATCAATTTCTGATACTTCATTGATCATTCTAGGTTTTGCTCTTTTGACTTCAATAAAAAAGCTCTTTTATCAATATTATTGTTTCTTCTATAAACACATCTTACAACAATACCAACAATAATATATCAATGGAATTTCATAAGTATGAGTTTAAAAAGGTAGATAATAGATACTAGTGAACTATAAATGTACACATTATCACTATTCCGTAAATATAGAAAGATTATTTTTGGAGATCTTTGATTCAAGTACAACAAATTCAAGAATTAAAAAGAAGATAACAATGAAGAAACTACAAAAAACTATTAAGAGAAACAGTGCAAAAACCTATAAAAAAAACAAACAATAACAACAACTACAAAAGATTGTGATAAGTGAAACACAATACATAACAAATTGTGATTGTTTGCAACAAATTTTAAACATATGGAAATAAATAAACCACACAAATAAAATTTGAAGAAACATAATTTTATTCATCAAGATAGCGGGTACAATTCTGTTCCTCCCTTGATTCTCCTCTCCTAAGATTTATCCATGATTCGAGGGCCGTTAGTGCCGTATTTCTCGAATTAGGATGATTTAGATTTGACCTCTATAAGAATATTCCATGTCTTTTGTGGAATATATCGAGGTCTTGATCTCTATATGGAATTTTTGAGATCGCCTTTTAAGAGAATTTAGTACCCTTTATATAGGTATAAATTAGGGTTTAAGGTTGAGTAGCCTCCAAGAATCATAGTTTGAGTTGAACACAATTAGTAGAGTCCCAACTCGAATTGAACACATCTTGTAGAGTCCCACAAAATTTCAATGTCTACAAATGACCCTGCTTCAAGGCTTGTCGGAGTGTAGACTTGATGAAACTTAAAGACGAGGCTTGAAGTACTCATTCTTCCACCTTTGCAACTTCAAATTTTCAGATTTGATTTAAGAGAGAAGAGATGAAGGGCAGATTTGGTCCCACTGGGCGTGCCAATTTGTTTACAACAAATTTTAAACATATAGAAAATAAATAAACCACACAAATAAAATTTGAAGAAACATAATTTTATTCATCAAGATAGCGGGTACAATTCTGTTCCTCCCTTGATTCTCCTCTCCTAAGATTTATCCATGATTCGAGGGCCATTAGTGCCGTATTTCTCGAATTAGGATGATTTAGATTTGACCTCTATAAGAATATTCCATGTCTTTTGTGGAATATATCGAGATCTTGATCTCTTTATGGAATTTTTGAGATCGCCTTTTAAGGGAATTTAGTACCCTTTATATAGGCATAAACTAGGGTTTAAGGTTGAGTAGCCTCCAAGAATCATAATTTGAGTTGAACACAATTAGTAGAGTCCCAACTCGAATTGAACACATCTTGTAGAGTCCCACAAAATTTCAATGTCTACAGTGATATCAAAAGAAAGGATTACAAGAATACGACTTATACAATGACAAACACCAACAAACTTAAACCCTTGAAAAGCAAGACAACACGTACTCTAGTACCTATTAACATTCTACCCTAATACACGTTCTCTACACCGTTCTATCTATAGTCATGTCCTTGACAATCTTAAGCTGCAACATGTCTTGCCTAATAACCTCTTTCAAATACTTCTTCACCCTACCTCTACCTCTGCTTATACCTATTATATCCAACACCTCGCACCTCTTCACTAGGATGCATGCACATTTGCTCTTCACATGTCTAAATCATTTCAATCTCGCTTTTCTCATCTTTTCCACAATAGAGGTCACTTCCACTTTATCTAAGATATCTTCATAATTCATAATCTTATTGAATCTAGTACACTCACACATCCACCTCAGCATCCTCATTTCTTCAATATGGATTTTTGACTAGCTAGCATTCCACCTCATACAACAAAGTCGGTCTAACCACCACTTTGCAGAACGTAACTTTAAATTTTGGTGATACATTTTTGTTGGTCTTTTTGAGCATTTTAATATTTATTTATTATTAAAATAGTCTCATAATTGTGTCCTAGGCTTAATTGCATTTCAGCCTTAGTGAATGTGCAGAGAACGTTGGAAATTATGACATTTCTTTTGTTGTCCGTTAGTGGACTTTTCTTATGCCTAATTACTCACTTTGGTTACTCACTGTGCCTGTGTTTTATTGCTCATTATTTGGTGGTTACAAAACGTTCAACTTGAGGTTGCCGTTAGTGGCAGAAGGTGGTCTACTATGACCACTAATTCTTTTCATTACTCCTCCATTATTCTTTGTAACCTATGTAGCCTTTAGGCCATTTATCTTCACTATTTACTACCCCATTATCTTCCTATTCATTTTTAGGAAAACTTCTTGTACTATAAATAGTGGTGGTCTTCATTTGGATTGTTACACACAACATATAAGAAAAATATAGAGTGAAAGAGTTAGTAAAAAAGAGAGTTCTTATTAGTTGAAGGGAGGTGTTCTTTTTGTGGAGCTTTGGACTCAACTCTTGTCCAGAGTTGTTGATTTATATTTTGTGATTAGGCTGTTGTATCCTGGAGGGGACAAGTCAAGAAGGACTACTGCTGGACCGATGAAAACATTTGCTGCAGTGGGCTTGAATCTCCTTAAAGAGAGCGAGATATTCGCGCCTCAGCCTGAAGAGATTTATTTTCTTCATATTTATTTTCAATTGTAATCTTGTATTTTTGTTATCTTATAAGTTTTCTCTAACAATTTTAAGGAGATTCACCATGGCTACAATTGAAAAAACCGCGGATGTCAAGATGGGAGACCTTAACAAGCCATTTTAATTCAATGGTAACCATTTTAAGAGATGGAAGGGTAAAACACTTTTCTACTTTAGTCTTCTCAATGTTTCTTATGTGTTAACTGAGAAGAATCCTAATAAAGTAGAGATCACCTCTATGAATGATGATGAAACTATTTCTCATCTAGAGAAAGTGGAAAAGTACGATGGTGATTCCTATAAGTGCCGGTATTATATTCTTAATTGTCTATCTGATAATTTTTATGATTATTATGATAGAACTTACTCTAGTGCAAAGAAAATTTGAAAAGTATTATGATAGAACTTACTCTAGTGCAAAGAAAATTTGGAAAGCATTGCAGAGTAAGTATGACACCGAAGAGGCACGAGCGAAAATAATATGCGGCCAGTAGATTTTTTCGTTTCCAAATGGTGGACAACAAATCAGTGGTAGACCAAGCTCAAGACTTTATAATGATTGTTGGAGAGCTAAGGTCCGAGGAGGTAAAAATTGGAGATAACCTTATTGTTTGTGGCATAGTAGATAAGCTTCCACCTTCTTGGAAGGAATTTCAAAAAAACTATGCGCCACAAACAAAAGGAAACCTCCCTTGAAACCTTGATAATGAAAAATCCGCATGGAAGAAGAGGCTAGAGATAAAGATGCACTTTTACAAACAGAAGAGAGCAACATCACAACGAAGGTAAAATTAATTACTTTAAATAATGCTACTCCTGAAACTCACAAAAATACTTCTTTGAAGCCTAAGAAGAAAAAAATCAAGAAAAATAATGGTAGACCTCCCAAGAAAAATAATGGTGAAAATATCCAAGCACAAAATCAACAAGTTCAAGACAATGAGCCATCCTTTGTTTGTGGCAAGAGTGGGCATATTGCTCGATTTTGCAGATTCCGGAAACGTGGTCCTAACCCTCAGGAAAACGTTACCGAAGAACCTTTTGTGGCAGTGATTACCGACATAAACATGGTTGAGAATGTTGATGGATGGTGGGCAGATTCTGGTGCAAATTGTTATGTCTGTTATGACAAAGACTGGATTAAGAAATGTACTCATTTTGAGGAGTCCAAAACCATCATGCTTGGTGATGCTCACACTACTCAAGTGCTTGGAAAGGGAGATGTCGAATTGTGTTTTACTTCTGGAAGGGTATTAACTTTGAAAAATGTACTTTATACTCCTTCTATGAGGAAAAAATTGATGTCTAGTTTTCTTCATAATAAAGTAGGCTTTAAACAGATTATTGAATCTGATCGATATGTAATAGTGAAGAAGGGTATTTTTGTGGGGAAGGGGTATGCATGTGATGGGATGTTCAAATTGAATGTTGAAATGAATAAAACTTCTACTTATGTTTACATGCTTTCTTCTAACAATTTTTGGCATGCTCGTTTGTGTCATATTAATGACCGTTATGTTGGAATCATGAGTAGTTTAGGATTAATTCCAATGATTAAAAAGAATTTTGAAAAGTGTGAGGCTTGTAGTAAAGCCAAGATCACTAAAAGGCCTCATTTTCAAGTTGAAAGAAAAACTGATTTGTTAGAATTAGTTCATACTGATATTTGTGAACTTGGTGGAATTTTAACTCGTGGAGGTAATAGATATTTTATCACTTTCATTGATGATTTTTCTAAGTTTACATATGTTTACTTGATGAAAAATAAAAGTGATGCTTTTGAAAACTTTAAAGTTTATCTCCATGAAGTTGAAAATCAGTTTGGAAGAAAAATAAAAAGAATTAGAAGTGATAGAGGCCGTGAATATGAGTCAAATGAGTTTAATTCTTTTGTTAAATCATTGAAAATAATTCATGAAACTACTCCTCCTTACTCTCATTCATCTAAAGGAGTAGCGGAAAGGAAAAATAGAACTTTGGTTGAATTGACAAATGCCATGCTTATTGAGTCACATGCACCTTTAAATTTTTGGGGTGAAGCTATTTCCACTTCTTGTTATGTGTTGAATCGTGTGCCTCATAAAAAGTCTAAATGACACCTTTTGAATTGTGGAAAGGTTACAAGCCAAGTTTGGGATATCTAAGACTTTGGGGTTGTCTAGCCTTTGTGAGGCTAATGGATCCCAAGATTACAAAGTTGGGTAAGAAAGTTACTACTTGTGCTTTTCTTGGTTATGCTTCAAATAGTACAGCCTATAGATTTTTTAATCTTGAAGATAAAATTGTGATAGAATCGGGTGATGCTATTTTTCATGAGAATAAATTTCCTTTTGATTCTAAAAATAGTGGGGTCAAAGGATTGAACAAAATATTTTGTCACTACCTAGTTCTTCTACTTCTACTTTGAAAAATAAAGAAGTTGATGATTTTGAGTTAAGAAGAAGTAAAAGAACTAGAGTAGAAAAAGATTTTGGCCCTGACTTTTATGTGTTTAATGTTGGAGATGACCCTCTTACTTTGAAAGAAGCATTATCTTCACATGATTCTATTTTTTGGAAAGAGGCTGTAAATGATGAAATGGAATCACTAATTTCTAATAAAACTTGGAAGTTAGTTGATTTACCACCGGGTTGTAAAACTATTGGTTGCAAATGGGTCTTAAGAAAAAAGTTGAAACCGGATGGATCTATTGATAAATATAAGGCTAGGCTAGTTGTAAAAGGTTTTAAACAACTAGAAGGCCTAGAATTTTTTGATACTTTTTCTCCGATAACAAGAATTACATCTATAAGACTTTTAATTGCTATGGCTGGCATTTTTATATATCAAATTCATCAAATGGATGTAAAAACTGCTTTTTTAAATGGAGACCTAAATGAGGAAATTTATATGGATCAACCCGAGTCTTTTGTTGAAGCAGGCCAAGAAAGCAAAGTATGTAAACTTACTAAATCCCTATATGGTTTGAAACAGGCACCTAAGCAATGGCATGAAAAGTTTGATTCCTGCATGATTGAGAATGGTTTTAAAACAAATGAGTGTGATAAGTGCATATATCATAAGTCTTGGAATAATTCACATGTGATTATTTGTCTATATGTTGATGATTTGTTGATCTTTGGCTCTAACATGAATGTTATTGATGAAGCTAAGAATATTCTTAGAAGCCATTTTGATATGAAAGATCTTGGTGAGGCAAATGTTATTCTTGGAATAAAAATTACAAGAACATGTGATGGAATTTTCCTTAACCAGTCACATTATGTTGAGAGAATTTTGAAAAAATATAGCTTTCTTGATTGCAAGCATGTTGCTATTCCTTTTGATTCAAGTGTTCACTTATTTCCTGTTGAAAGTGAAAATGATGTAATAAGTCAAAAGGAATATGCTAGCATAATCGGAAGTTTGAGGTATGTGACTGATTGTACTAGGCCTGATATTGCATATGCAGTAGGAGTACTTGGCAGGTTTACAAGCAAGCCAGGTAATGAACATTGGCATGCTGTAACAAGAGTTATGAGATATTTAATTGGAACGAAAAATTGTGGTTTGTTCTATAAAAAATATCCTGCTGTACTTGAAGGCTTTTGTGATGCAGATTGGAACACTTTATCAGGTGATTCATGTTCTACCACTGGTTGTGTCTTTACTTTAGGTGGTGGTGCTGTTTGTTGGAGATCAAAAAAGCAAACGATAATTGCTAACTCTACCATGGAGGCTGAACTAATTGCTTTAGCTTCAGCTAGTGAGGAAGCGAATTGGTTAAGAGATTTATTATTTCAAATACCTTATTTTGAAAAACCAATTCCTCTTATTTTAATTCTTTGTGATAGCATCGTTGCGATTGGTAGAGTTCAAAACCGTTATTACAATGGTAAATCCAGACCTATAAGGAGGAAACACAGTAATGTAAGATCATATTTGACAAATGGTACCATTAATATTGATTATGTCAAATCCTGTGATAATCTTGCAGATCCTCTTACTAAGGCCTTAGCAAGAGAAAAGGTCTGGAGCACATCGAAGGGGATGAGATTGAAGCCTACAAATCCTTGAGTCATATATAGAAAAAACCCAACCTGGGGACTAGAGATCCTATAACCAGGTTCAAAGGGAAAAACTAATCATATGATGACTTGTTGTGAAAAGTGCACTATCTTTTTATTTCCCTTCCTATGATGTGAGTGCATTGTTTTATGTAGTTTGTGAAGGTTGAGTTGATAAAACTCTTAATGAATATTTGTAACCCGTATGAGTGGAGTGTTAAGCTTATAGGAGCACTCTCGACAGATTTCACCTATGTGATGTGTGGAAGTAGGTCGCTTCCTATGAGAATTGGGCTTATTCTCAAAAGCACTCATGAAACCGGGATAGCACATGGCCATAACGTGCTGGCTTTAAAACTCATGTCAACACCTTGATTATTATGTGTGAGCAGTGATATTTTATTTCCCTTAAGCAGTCATAGTTCAAGTCTGAGACCACTACGACTCTGGAGTAAAAAGTTACCGTTTCACTAAGTGGAGGTTCAATGCAGAGCACACCTTCATTATGCATAGTAGTCTTCCTTCAGCTGATAGACTCTCTTGATTAATATTAAAATGAGTGGGGAATTGTTGGTCTTTTTGAGCATCTTAATATTTATTTATTATTAAAATAGTCTCATAATTGTGTCCTAGGCTTAATTGCATTTCAGCCTTAGTGAATGTGCAGAGAATGTTGGAAATTATGGCATTTCTTTTGTTGTCCGTTAGTGGACTTTTCTTATGCCTAATTACTCACTTTGGTTACTCAGTGTGCATGTGTTTTATTGCTCATTATTTGGTGGTTACAAAACGTTCAACTTGAGGTTGCCGTTAGTGGCAGAAGGTGGTCCACTATGACCACTAATTCTTTTCGTTACTCCTCCATTATTCTTTGTAACCTATGTAACCTTTAGGCCATTTATCTTCACTATTTACTACCCCATTATCTTCCTATTCATTTTTAGGAAGACTTCTTGTACTATAAATAGTGGTGGTCTTCATTTGGTTTGTTACACACAACATATAAGAAAAATATAGAGTGAAAGAGTTAGTAAAAAAGAGAGTTTTTATTAGTTGAGGGAGGTGTTCTTTTTGTGGAGCTTTGGACTCAACTCTTGTCCAGAGTTGTTGAGTTATATTTTGTGATTAGGTTGTTGTATCTTGGAGGGGACAAGTCAAGAAGGACTACTGCTGGACCGGTGAAAACATTTGCTGCAGTGGGCTTGAATCTCCTTAAAGAGAGCGAGATATACGCGCCTCAGCTTGAAGAGATTTATTTTCTTCATATTTATTTTCAATTGTAATCTTGTATTTTTGTTATCTTGTAAGTTTTCTCTAACAATCATCATACAAGACTCTGGAGGCTTGCATCACTTCATTCACGCTGCACTAATATGATGTTTGATATTATCATCGATGTCCTCACTTTTCTGGATTACAGACCCAAGATACTTGAAACTATCTTTCTAGGGGATGACTTGTATGTCAAATCTCACTTACACGTCTACTTCATGCATTGCATCACTGAATTCGTACTCCAAATACTCATATCTTGTTTGTTCTCATCTAGTCTGGTCACTCTTCCCTAAACGTCCTACTAATAGCACGTTTAACCTCTTCAACCTTAATACACCTACAATACTCAAAATCTCAATATTTTCCAAAGTGCTCCAAATTACCTAGCATAATATTTATGTCCCCTTCTTCATTCAATAGTTTGTGGAAGTAAGCTTGCAATCTTCACTTAATAAAGGCCTCTTCTATCGACGCCTTATCTTCCTCATCCATGATCCTAAGTAATAAGTTTAACTCATAATCCATAGACAATGAAAATAAATTTTGCTTTATAGGTATCCGTTTATGATAATAGAATTACTAACTTGAAATTTAAAGCAAGAAAAACGTTGATTAAACTACACCTAGGGATGACAATGGGGCAGGGAGGATGTGGGGCGGTGTGGTTTAAGACTATGTGGGGGGCGGGTTTAAGGTTGAGCGGAGCGGGATGCATGCAGATCGAAGTGAGTTTTCTTAAAACTAATGTGGGGTGGAACGGGTTGTGAGTATATGTGATTTTATGTTGAGCAACTTTCACATATAGTAAACAAAAAAAATCATATTTGTATGCTATAGCACAATTTGCATAATTGCGCTTCATAGCAAACATATATATGTATAATTCGCTATACATATACAATTGAAATCTATGTCTATTTCGCTATACATATATACAAAAAGAAGCAATTGTATAATTCGTTGGCTCCTCTTCAGATTTGTATAATTTCACTAGCAGGCCATTTGTATAAATTGTTGTTAGCCTCTCGTTTGTATAAATCGTTGACAAAAATATTTGTATATAAAAAATTGCTCTCTCTCACTTTATACAAACATAAATTATACGTTATATTTGTATAATCTGTGTTTGTATAAAACGAGAAAAAAGAGAGAGGCAAAAGAGAACTGGGCAGGGAAATATTTGTATTGTATAATTATAAGTGTATAAGACGAATATATATGTATTTGCATGTGTATATACAATTTTCTTTCGCTTTTATACAAACATAAATTTTACACTATATTGTATAATCTGTGTTTGTATAAAACGAGAAAGAGAGAAAGGCAAAAGAGAATTGGGCATGGAAATATTTTTATTGTATAATTATACGTGTATAGGACGAATATATATGTATTTGTATGTGTATATACAATTTTCTCTCGCTTTATACAAATAGAAACGCAATTTATACAATTCTGTTGTATAAAGCGAAAGAGGCGAGCATAGAGGGAGCGAGCGAGAAAGGGAGAGTGGCGAGCCAGAATTTGGAGGGAGAGAGGCGACTGGCAAACGTTTGCTACGGGGCGCAATTAAATCAAACAGTAGCCATTCCATTTATTTTAGATTATAAGTTTGTCATTCTATACAATTATCCCTTTTATGTTGGTTCAAACTTAATTTTAACTTTTTACATGAGTGATAGACCAATATTTATTAAGATAATTTCTTTAAAGCTACTAAAGCATTCAAGATAGTAAATGAAAAGGGTTCAATAAAAAAGAATACAATTTCTTACATGTTCCACAATTAACCTCTAAGAAATAAATTTTTAAGTCACTATCCTATTAAATTAATGCAACTTAATGAAAAAATGATTATATTTTTAGTATCAACTTAACTAGAAAAAGAAAATACTAAAAAATTTATGCGGGACAAGGTTCATGCATTGTCATCCCTAACTACACCAATTTCATAATAAGTTGAGATACATAAAAAATAGAGTAATACATATCGTGTTTAGGTGAATAATGCAACCCATAATATTATATCACCTTCATCGTGAGCAAATTATAGGTGAGAATTGTTCTCGACCCAACAGGAAAAGGAATGCCATTTTGATTAAGAGCAAACAAAAGCAGTGGAGAAAAGAAGCTACAGGGGTGTAAAAGAAAGTGGGAAGCTCGTAAAAAGAAAACGGGAAGTGGCTTTCAGAAACTCTTCCTAAAATGAGGACAGAGACTTGTTGATCATTCATCCATTCTCTTAGGAGTTGTAGAATTTTATATCATCATTATCTATAAAATACATTTTTTCATAAAGTATTTTCTCTCATCAACCAAACACCGCACCAAAAAACATTTTGTTTAGAAGATATATTATTCATGGAAAATGACTTCCCTCATAATACACCATGTTGATGCTTTTACAAACAAAAGAAAATAGCAACTGTCTGCTAGCTTCCACAAAAAAAAAGGAACTTCTGTTTTATTAACCAATGATTCAAGCATTTGTGTCCACCACCTCCAGTAAACAGGTATAGAAGATCCACAAAGAAAACAGGGATGGTAGAGTAGCACATGTTCAGTTTTAAAACTTTGCATGTATTGATCAATAACCAAAATGAGCTTCTGGAAGCCAGACCCTACTTTGACTGTGAGTTGCCCGATGAAATTGCTGGTTCATCCTTCTTTGAACCAGCATCCAATTTGCCAGAAGTAACCGCCCCCATTGTATTATAGAATTCCTCAGGGAGAGGGCCAGGACGGTGCAGTGGAATGTGTTTTGGTACTGGAGCATCATTTTCAATGACTTCACATTCATAATCATCAGGAATACCCCAAGGTTTCCACTCTGCATAACAAAATAACTTTTTAAAATTAAACTTCCATAATCCATACCCCTCTGCATTACAATGTTAGCGATTCAAAGCTTTAAAGGGAAGTATAATAACAAATATCTTTAGCAGCTCCAATTGACAAAAGAACTTCAACTCAAGGAATTGATAAAGTTGGTCAAATTTTGCTGTCAGAATCTTATATCAAGTCACTCCCAATTACCCAGTCAGAATCTTATATTAAATGCCCAACTGCTTCCTCGATTGTCTTAATTTTCAAGGAGCAACAGAACTAGGAGAGTTCAGACCAATAAGTCTATTTGGCAAAGGCAAAGATCTTCGATCAAAGGAAAATGGTGATAGAGAAAATAATCATAGGTACTCAAAATGCACTCAGCCAAGGAAGACAAATACTATATGCTTTACTTGTCACTTGTCACACATGAGACGTTAAACTCAAAGATGAGAAAAAAGGAGGGGAGTTGTGTGCAATTTGGACTTGTAGAAAGCCTATGACTATGTAAATCGGTATTTCCTAATAAAGACTATGCAATGAATGGGCTATGGGAAGATATGGATAAAAGTTTGTATATCTACCATCGGTCTTCCAACCTCATAAACAGATCCCCATAATGTTTCTTCCCTTTACAGAGACGACTGAAACGAAGTGATCACCTATCACACTTTTGGTTTTCATTGGTGATGAAAGTTCTAAGCAGAATGAAATGTATGTGGAATTGGGAAAAGCTTCCAAATTGGTAGTGTATGTAAATATAATAGAGATTTCCCACAGTGTATATGCAGGTGATGCTCTCACTCTAAGCGGACAGACGAATGTAAAAGAAAGTATCTTGGAGTGGTGCAGTTCATATTTGAAGCAGTCTCTGGCCTGCATTTTAATTTGGCTAAATGTAGTTCCAATGAGGTTAGAGATACTATTCAAGATCTGTAAAGAATGGTGCTGTGTTAATGATGAGTTTGATGAAAATTACCTTTCTGGAAAGCAGTGTAAGTACGGCATAGTTTTACTGCAAGTTTGGACCAAAACTATCTTCCCTAAAAACACTACTTATACGTAGGAAGAATAAATTGTGTGTTGGATGGATTATTTGTATACTTAAATGTCACTATTATACCAGCCATCTAGCGTGGAGAAGCAAGCAGCTAGACAAAAATGAAAGGAAACTGTTTAAATCATTTTTCAAAGACACAAGATGCATCTGGTGAAATGGTCATCAGTAATTAAATCTAAAGGGAACGGGAAACTATGGTGAAGACATTGGGGGCACAAAAGAAAAATTTACTTTTCAAATAGTTAAGGAGGTTTCAAAGTGAGGAAGAGCAGTGGAAAATATAATCTGAACAAAGCAAGGCATGTAGAGCCAATTGTGCACTAAATAGAGGCAGGCATAAAACCGAAAAACCAATAAAAAATTCCGGGTTTTAGGTGCATTCGGCCAGTTCACAGTATATGTTTTTCATAATTTCGTTTTCATGCGTTTGGTTTTCAGTTTTTTTATATTTCAAAACCATCCTTTGGTGCTTCCAACTTTCAGCCCAAAACCAAATGCCAACACCGAAACCCAAATCCATAATACTCCTAGGGTCCATTCCATAGTGCTAATCATGAACAAAATCAGAAATGCGGCATTGAAGAAGGTGAAGTAAAAGAAAGATTCATAGGACGAGAGTTCATCATCTGCCATTTTGAGAGTATTTCAGGTTCTTTCGTTATTTACCCTTAGAGAATGGACTCAGTTTCTTCTTTAGCATTTCTCAAATTCTTTTGAAAGCCTCTATTCGTCCTTAAAGAAAGTGGAAAAAGATTCAAGGTGTGGGCATTTGGGTATTCAAGAAAAACACGCTCAGTGCTTTGTGCCTCTGCTACCAATGACCAAAGACACTACCTTACCAGTTGCCGATACTCCTAGTCGCTGCTTCATTTTCCAATTTTTAAATTCTAAGACCCATTTATGGTCAAGAAAATGCTTGATTCGACAGGCCTAAAACCAATTAAACTGAACCGGACATGGAAAAAACAAACCAAATGTTATCAAAACGAACCGAAGCGACCGATGTCCACCCCAAAACTTGACCAATAATAACATCCTATGGAGTGGCACCATGAAAACAAATCAGTTATTATCTGGGCGAACCATAACTAGGTAAAACTGAAAGTAGGAAATAGCAAAAGGCAGGAGTATGGCAGGACATGAATGGAACAGTCAACATGGACGAAGTTGTTTCCTGATATGTAGTCTTGTTTTAAATAATGGAGCCACATTTGCAGAATGCAGAAATGGAATGGATAAAGCATAAAACTCAGAAGAAACTTTCAAGACAAAGGTGGGAACTGGGAAGGTTGATACAAAATTTGAGTAAACAGGTGGGCTAAGATAATTGACTTCAGACTTAGTTACTATGTGTTTGGGGGCAAGGCAAGAGGACAGATTCACAGTGAGTTCCTGCGGAAAGGGCCTAATAATGCATGGATAAAGAAAGAATCTGGAACACAAAAGCACCCCCTAAGGAGGCTTGCTTAGGTTGGATAACCATGAACAAAATTGCTTAACTCAAGACAGTCTGCAGAAGAGAGGATTCACCTTATGCAGTAGATGTATATTCGAAATTTCGAACTGGCAATAGGTGTTATATGTTTGAAAATGTCTAAGAGAACCAAAATAATTGTTTTTGCATTGAACTCAAATTTGACGGGTACGGTGTAACTTAAACTTTTTGGGTACAACAGTGTAATGCGGAACCCCTGAAGAAGTTTCTACTCAGTTGAGAGGGACAAAGGATCACATAGCAGATAAAAACCTTGTATAAGACAGTTCCTATGTGTAATTGTTGGACAGTGTGGCAGGAGAAAAATGAAGACGCTTGAAGGAAGTGCAACAACAACTTTCTGTTTCAGATACAGAAGCTTGCAGTTTTTGAAATTTTGGTGGTACATGAGAAATGTATATGATTTTGATGCTATGTTGGATTTGCTAGACTTTTGGCATATTCAAAAGAGACTGTATCCAACTTATTCTGCAAAGCTTTTAGTACACCTACTTGGTGCTATTATTATTAATAAAAGTATTTAATAAAATTTTTAATTCACATAAAAAGTAAAACTCCCTTCAATAGTTGACCACCACATCCTCACTCTGAGTTTTTGGCTAAAATCATTCCTGAAGTATGACCTAAACTTAAAGTACATCCTTGTGTTATATAAAGTGAATAAAAAACATCCTTGAACTATCCAAAAAGTTAGCAAGATTCATCCTTCTGTCTATTTTTTTAAAGAAACTCACGCCACCAACAAAAAATGTGTCAAGTTGAATGAATATATGTACACATGGTTAAGCTAGTCAAGTTAAGTGAATTTTTTTATTTTTAGAAATTGAGGGTTTAAATCATATTTAGACAAAATATATTCAAATTCTAAATATTCTTTGTAAAAATATGGCCAAAATACTACTCCAATTTCAAAATTTTTCGAATACAGTAATTATTTTTTTATTTTTCATAACTAAACGCCTACGTAATTTCACTAAATTTCCAGCATTTCTGTGCATTGTATAAAATGCGAATTGCATTGTATATATAGTACATACGCCCTAAATATTTTATTAAAAAAAATCCCTAAATAGTTGGACGTAAAGCTTTTCTTCTCTCTCTAGGTTCCATTTCTTTGATCTTCTCTGCTTTTTTTTTTTAATTTCCTTTACCTTACCATTGAAACCTACTGTATAAATATTTCAAAACTTCTGTATTGTTGCAAGTCAATTTACTTGATGATGCAAAAAACATATAAACTAACAACACACAAAATTTAAAATCCGAGAATGGAAGATTCATTTCCAATCCATATCCTTATTCTTTTTAGGCAACTTTGATATTCTCGTCGTGGCCAAGACATGACCAAATTGATTTTTTTTATTGGTTCAATTAGTTTCTTAATAAAAATAAATTGAAGGATGATTCTTGTTATTTTTTGGATAGTATAAAAATGTTTTTTGCTCACTTAGATAATATAAGAATGTACATTAGATTTGAGTCATAGTTGAGGAATGATTTCAGCCAATAACTCTCCTCACTCTCCAATCTTTTTATTCTTTTCAACATGTCAAAAAGAAATAAACACAAATTTTAGACAGAATTTGAAGGAAAGAGAGCATATAATCTGTTTAGCACATAAGTAGTTCTATCTCTGCAGGGAAGGACAAAGGATTTCTTATTTCAAGAAAATTTAACTCTATAGAAGATGAAGTGGCTAGATTTCTGGCCTTCCAGATCCAGTTACAATGTGAGAATTCCAACAATATTTTTCCAGAAGAAGCTGCTAATCTATCAGGTTGGTTTCCAGATTCCGGAGTGTAATCATAGTGGTTTGTTTCAATAACTTTCTCAAGGAATAAAGAAAGGGAAAATATGACAAACAAGGAAACATTGATCCAATGAAGGCCTGCCAGGAAGTGTGAGCAAGGTAGATGTCTATGGCAGGGGATTTTCCAAAAGAAGGAAGAGGTTGATGATATTGGATAAAAAGGCAGTGAGCATTGATGATAGAACAATCACTTAGCACTTGCATATTTTTGTAAGGTTGCCTTACTATAACAAAATCATACTTATGTCGGGACACAATTCTGAAGGAGTCTGTCTTATTCAAGGTAATTGTGTGATATGCTGCATTTGCCTAATGCATATTAAATAGTAACCTAATGAATCACACCATATTCTAACACTCATCATTTTGTAAAAAACTAATTCCAAGGAACTTCCAAATACTCATAGAAAAGAGAACAAACGCAGGGAGAAAGCTATGTTATTGGGAGAAGGGATTGACTCTTTGTTCTCTCCCACTACTGATCCTTAATGAGTTCTTAAGTAGAGTGAACCTTTACAAGAAATTGTCAGTTTGGAAATGCATTCATACATTGTTGAAAAAGAAAGGATCAATCTGATCGGGAATGTAATCTTTTAACCAAGCGGCACAGTGCTCCATTTAGCACGCCAGTTTACTCACTACTTCACTAGTTGAAGGCTCGATAGGTACACATTTTACTTATCTTGAATAATGTTGCCCGAGATTTGTCCAAATTAATCAGCATTTCAATCACACTCATCTTATTAGGTTTTAGAGGACAGCATTCACTCTCATATAATATCATTGGTATCACAACCATTCTATAAAAGCAATTGTTTCCCTTCCGACAAATTTAAAACTTCAATTTTCCTTGCATCCGATCATTAATTCACAAAGCAGATACAATTTAGAAAAAAAAAAAACGAAGTGAAAAGGAAGAATTTAACGTAGAACTATACGAACCGTTCATGTGACCAATGAGCTTGAGTTCATCTTGGGCTTCTTCAATGAGCTCTTCAACCTGACCACAACCAAGCCGTTTCTCGATCATTTCAGATTCATGTTCCTCCACACAGACATTGAGGCGGTGGCGGGTGAAGCTTTCCACTGCCTTGCGGTATCCTTCGTCCTCAGGTACCGCCTTGATCTCTTCTAGGGTTTTCCGGTACAGATTTATCAGAACTTCCCTTGCATTTGGGACTACCTCCAAACCTACTATACCTGTTGTTTCCTTCACTTTCGCCATCATCATCAATGGCCTTGCTATCCTCCGGAGGAACATTTTTCTTCTCTGTCAGTTCCTATTCGATTCGACTTCCACAGATGTTTGCTCGAAGCTCGCAAGAATGGCGAAGGAAAATGATTTAACCGGTTGTAAGAGCAGACTTGATTAATTAAGATGTTGGACCTATAGTATTGGATCAGAAGAAATGGGCTTCCCCAACTTTCACAATATATTGGGCGTAGGATTTGTGAGGTTCATTGCCGCTTTTGCCTTTTATTTTGTGTTGGTCTTTTGACTACTGCCCCTGTAACTAAAATAAAAACGAATAGTTAAAAATATCTTTAAATTAAATTATCCTTGTCATGTCTTAATTTAGGGAGGCAATTGGTATTTGATAGTGCATTTGATTTTGAGTCGATTTTTGCCAAATAACTATGTTAGTAGTGTAATAACAACCACGAAATCAAAAAATAAACAAGTATATTTCAACCAAAAAATAGGCTTTGAAACAAAAATTAAATTTGAATTCATGATCAAAATTCAAAAGAATTGTAGTACATAAATTAGGACAAAGAAGTAATGGCGGACCATTTTGACAATCAACTTTCACTTAACACCTCAAATAGTGGAGTCTTTACTTAATGTGTTTATAATAAACGAGACTTACTTTACATGATACATACATCTTTAATATTAACATCCATATTTCTAGAATTAACATCTTTTAACGGACAACTTTAAGAAATTGTCGATCACATAAGTCTTTTCAAAATGATAATACAAGTATAACGTGACAAATAATGATCCATGTAAAATATCCAGTGGGTAACGAAGGTACATAAGTAAGCAGGGAATCTTTATCGCACAAGGCATCATAAAAGAAGAAGAAAAAGGCGGATAGATAAAAGAGAGAGAACCACACGGCCGAGTAGATAGCTGGGTTTATACTCAACTCCAGCACTTCTCTAGCTTTGATTTTGTTTCAATTCGGAAAATGTTAACCGTAAAACCTACCGCTGCCGCCCTCAGATTCTCCGCCGTCAACTTCGATACCACTTCCCGCCGGTTATCTCATTCTCCCAGCTTCTTCATCCCTCCTCGGTACTACTACTTCTTGCTTGCTGCACAGTTACATATACTGCCCCCAATTTTTCTATTATTTTTATTGATTTGAGAGTTGTGTTGCAGAGATAAATTTGGAAGATTGACGGATAATTATGCTGGAAGAAAAACGTGCAAGGGAAAAATTGGAATTAAAGCAACTGCAAAGGATCATTTCAGCTCGGGTTCTGAGCCAGTAAAACAGAATGCGAAGCAGTCGAGCTATCATCCATCTGAGGATATTGGGGAGCCGGAACTATTTGGGAATGAGGAAGCTCAACTCAAGCCAGCTGAATGTACAAGGACAATTATTGAGGTTAAAAAATGATGTTTTTGCAAAAGAAACTTATTCATCAAACTCATTAGCTTTGAGTTGATCGGTATATCTTGGCTTCTAATTGCTGCTTGCTAATTTCGATGATATAGTGAACTTGTTGTTTGTGCTTTGAATTTTGTGAATCCAAATTTTGTTAGATGCCCTTGTAGGTTTGCAGAACACTTGGGATTTATAAAAGGGGTTGTAATTAGAGATATTTGTACTATTTTTCTCATTCATAATAGAAAACTATCTCTGCTTCTCCCCAAGGATGTAGGCTTGGCTGGACCTCATTACTCCTGCTAGTCAAACCTGCGATTTTTCGCAACAAACACATTATTTCCTCCCCTTATAAACTTAAAAAGAATAGAATTTACTGCTGACCATGCAATATGCTTTCCTGTCTTATGCTTTTAGTCAATGAAGCTCTCAGACATCTATTTATTGTCTGAAATGGAATCTTACGAACTATAATGACAGGACATTGTCCACAGGATCTCAGTCATCAATATTCTTTGTAGCTCATTAGCAAATAGAAGCTAGGCTGCTGATCATTATGGTTGTTTGTCTATGGTAGCTGATATATTGCTATTATCACTTGATACCTAGGTAAATAACAAAGCAACACTCATGTTTTCAAGTGCTATCAGTGATGTAATGCGTGCAAATATTTTCTGGCCAGATTTGCCTTACACAACTGATGAACTTGGAAGTAAGATGCACAATTCTTTTTATTAGCATATTTTACTCAGGCTAATAATTTACTTCTTACTTCTTACTGGTTTTGTGGCATATTCAATCCTTGAAGGTTTTTGTGTTTTCCCTTTCTATCAGATGTCTACTTCCAAGTGAAGAATGACGAAGACGTTCTGAAAAATCCAACAACTGAAGAAAACGTTGTGGTATGGAACATTTAAACTAAGAAATTCAGTTAATTTTCATCGTTAGGTGTTTTTGTATTTTTTTAAACGATGTATTATTTTGCTTTTCTTTATTTTCTAGCAATTAATTTTGACATGGTATACTGCCACCACTGGGTCCTTTCAAATGATTCTGCTTCATTTGGGGATAAGTGGATAACTGTTTCCGGATCACGTAGGCATTTTCCTGTTTGATGATTCTGATTAAACTGTTTTTGAGTTTCCTTATTATGTCATGGTCATTTTCCCCATTTTGATAAATACAGGAAACATGAACCATGACATAACAACTCATGGTCTTTAATAGGCATAATAGCCCAAATCTAATGCTTCACAAGTTTGTCTATCAGAAGAGAGAAAATTATTTTTATTATGGTCGTATCTTGATTATGAATTTTATGACCATCTTCCTATGGAAAGATTCTTCTGTTGCATTGGTCTCTAAAGTGGAACTTTGCTTTTATCACTTTATTGTAAATCCAATTTATCTTTTAAAAGCTCTTTCTTTCTGAGAGATAAAATAGAAATGCTTAAGAAAATGTGAGGAAGCTGTGTTACACCCAGATAGTAAAACCTACCATCAAGCCGCATAATTCTACTTTCCATAATTGTATGGAAACACTCTAATGAAAAGTTAAATAAAAAGGATTCTCGGATGGCAACTTCCATAGATAAACTATAAGTAAAGTATTTGCTTTTCTCCGAAGGCTTACTTGATTTCCAATAAAATGCAGGAAGTAATTATTGGCCTAGATACATCCGAAATGCAGAGTGAGATGGAGTCATCAGGTCAATCCCAACTTGATTACCATATAGATGAATTTGATGACGAGGATATCGATATTGATGATGAAGACGACATTGACGATGACGATGACGATGACGATGATGATGATGATGACGATGATGATGAAGCGGTATTACTGGTTTTAAATGGTTTACTTTTCGAATATAACTGCTATTCTGTCCGTCATTGCTGGTAAATATACTTGTTCGCAGGATTGGGTTTCTGTTCTTGACGATGAAGAAGATCCGAGTGGGGATCCTGACTTGGAGGATTGGGCTACATTAGAGACGATGCGATCTTCTCATCCGATACACTTTGCCCAACAAATTAGTGAGGTAATTGTCCTTGTGATAGATTTATGCAATGTAGTTAGAAGAGTGAGAACTATCAATTTGAGTTGCTATTCAGTAAAATCAGCGGATCATGTTATATTTAGTTTCCCAGATGTGTGGCATATAACTTTTTGTATCTGCCATGGAGAATAGTAATCAAACATTTATTTTTGTGGTCTATATTTGCTGCTCAGGTTGTAACAGATGATCCTATAGATTTTATGGATCAGCCTCCAGCAGGTCTTATTATTCATGGCCTTCTAAGGCCAGCTTTCCTTGAAGATCACACCACCATTCCAAAGCAGATATCTGAACATGAATCAAACGATGCTGGTATAGAACAAATGGAACAAGTGGCAGAACATAAGCAAAATGGCAGTGTTCAAGTCAATGGCCACAAACATGAAAGTGAATCTTCGCAAGATAACCCAAGTTGTCCAGAGGAATTGGAGAAGGATGAAACCCTTGGAAATGGAACTTCATTTTACAAGCTAGAGATGATTAAAATTCAGTTAATTTCTTCACATGGGCAGCAAGTAAGTTCTGTAGGTTCATCATTTATGAGGTTCAACCTTGAATTTGTTGATCAGCATTACAATACTTGCATTGCATGAATCTGCATCCGTTGGGTGCAATTTATTTGAATCATTTGTGTCATCCCAAAACTTATCTTCATTAAGTACAGAGAATTTTTGACTTGATAATCTCAGAGGGGTTACAGTGGGTGGCACGGGAAGCATATATAAGTGTGTGACACCTTATTTATTAAGTCGAAAAAGAATAATATCACGAGAAAAGAGCATACTATTATTCCGAACAAGTTGAGAAAAGGGTATTCTTTTCACTTGTATGCAGTTGTTACATGCAAAGATGAAAGTTAGTTTAAATCTAACACCAGAAGCAGAATTGGAAGTGTTCTGTGTCATGATAGACTTTTGATGACATGGTGATGCGCGCTCTGAGATTGGCTACCAAGCTATTTCATGTGGACAAGTTCCATGGGATGCTTTCTTTGTCAGTGCCGAATCAGCTAATATACATGAATACAGTGACTCATTAGTCATTATCATCCACATTATTTTTGTATTTCACATGTGTGCTATATGTCATGCCTGCATCTTCAATTCTTCACACTAGAATGTTTTTGATGGTTTAGAAAAGCTTAACAAATTTTGCAATTGTGAGATTCCTGTGAATCTACCCTCAGTAGTCATGTCATTCAATTTTATGTTTTCTAATGGTGTGCACAGATCTTAGTTGAGTTAGAAGATTTTTGTCAAGCTAGGCCTGATGCAATAGCTCATTCGGCTGCCAATATTATATCACGGCTTAAAGCTGTAGGAGAAAAAACCACGCAGGCTCTCAGATCTCTCTGTTGGAGATGCAAGGGAATTCAAGTGGAGGTATGACCAATCTCAATTCCCCTAGATTATGTTCTAGATAATTAGCTTTTGTTGTCTTCCCTTCTTTTCGAAGATTTGATGCTTTACAATCCATCAAATAGTTCGCATTTTTCATCAGTCAACAGCCAAATAAAATAGTAGAAAGCAAAAGCTGCAACTCTTTCTCCCCTTTCCCCAAACCTTTTCCTTCTAATGATGAATTAACTTGCATAAGTAGGTACTTCCCAAATATTGGAGCCATCTTTTTTTTATAGTAGACAACCGAGGGATTTTGTTAGTTCCATACATTGATGAAATGGAAACTAATCTGCTGCTTTGTTGCTATTGTTGTGAATAAAATACTCTTACACATGTGTGCAGACATCATTTAACTTCTTGTTTCTGATGTTTTGTTGCTTATTTGTTTATTGTTATTTTTTGAATACGAGAACATACCCTTCTTGCAGTGTGTTTGATGCATTAACATGGAACTGTAAGACTTGAACCACATCACTGTTTAGTGTGATGTCCCACCGAGTAATTCGTTTTATTTCTTTTTGTCTTGTATGACAGGAAGTGGTTCTGATAGGTGTAGACAGCCTTGGTTTTGACGTAAGAGTTTGCTCTGGAGCACAAATTCAGACACTGCGGTTTTCCTTTAAAAAGCGGGTATGATACTTATAGTACTTATGTTTTGTTTTTGAGATTCGAACTTCATTTTCCAGTGTCCCTGCATATTTGCTGCATTCAAACGAATTGCTGTCAATGTGGGTTACTATGTCTTTGACACGGATCTGACATTCAGACTTTGTGTTCATGTAAAACCATTTACAGGGTATCTGGAATTTTATTTTCTGAATCAAATGGATAGAAGTGCAACATGTTTCTACATATTTCTCATACTTGCTATTTTAAACCCTATAGTTTTTCTGGTTTTTGAGTATCACTTTCTGCTACTTCCAAGTTCCAAGATAGTACCTCTTTTGTTTTCATCTGAGCAAGTAAAAAAATTCACCCTATGAAAACATAGCACATATTGATTCTTTAGTGCCATTGCTTTTGCTCAAAGTCTGTGTGGAAATAGTAATAGAATGTTCTATTTACAGGCAACCTCGGAGTACAGTGCCGAAAGACAATTAAACGATCTGCTGTATCCAAGGGTCCACCCTAAGTTACATCAAAAGAAAGAAACTCACCAAGCTGAATCATGAGGGGAAAAAAATCTGTAGATTTTGTTATACTTCTGGCTCAAAATTGTATATAGACAGAATATATACTCTTCGATTCATCCCATTAGAATTATTTCTTCAGTAGAGTTCATAACTACTCGGTTCTCCCTTTACTACTGTTGTAACTTGTAACCTCAATTTGTTCTACTCAAGTTCAATTCAAATGCAATTTTGGTTAATACATTTTTTTTAAAATTCTTTGTTGTGCTAGATTCATGTGAAGCGTATGCCATTAGCAGTTAGAGGTAACATTTTCATATCACAAACTTCAATAAAAAGATGTCAAGGCTGTTTGATACGACATTAAACTGCATTTCCATCTTATTGAGACATAGAACAAGCACTACAGAGAAAATATGCCTTTATCTTCTCTTATTATTGTTATTATTTGTATAACCACACAGAATATATGAGAACAGAGCTAATAAACTAGAGTTAATGACTTTTCATGTAAGTCTCATATGCCAATTGAGCTGTGAGGAGATCAACAACAGCAGAACCAACTGATTTAAACACAGTAATTTCTTCAGCAGTTGTTCTCCCATTCTTTTCTCCCTTGATCAATTCCAACAAGTCCCCAACAATCTCATCCTTTGTAATTACCCCTCTCTCAAATGCACCCACAAGCTCCCCTGCCTCTACCAAAGCAGCTTCATTATCAACAAACACTTTCCCCCTCTTCAAAGCTTCATCATCACACTCCCTCATAGAATGCTTAAACGATCCAACCAAATCCAAATGTGCCCCTTCTTTAAGCTTCTTCCCCTTCACCAATGGCGTCTCTGAATTCGTAGCACAACTCACAATATCTCCCAACCCCACAACCTCCTCAAGAGACCCATTACTCTCAAAACTCACCCCTTCAAAACCACCTTCACTTTGCAAATTCTCGATCACCCTTTTCGCCTTATCAGCAGTTCTATTCCACACTATCACTTTCTTCAAATTTGGCCTCACTGTCAGATGTGCCTTGATCAAATGCGGAGCTAAAGTACCTGCACCGATCATCAAAAGGGTCTCGGAATCTTGTCGTGATAAGAATTTTGAAGCTAAAGCGGAGGTGCAAGCAGTTCGATAGACGGTGAGTTCAGTGGCATCCATAGTGGATAAAGTTTGTCCTGTAATGGAATTGAAAAGAACATAACTGGCATGAACCCCAGGTAAATTTTGGGTTGAGTTATTGGGATGGTAAGTGACTAGCTTGACTCCGATATAGGGAAGTGAAGAGGAACAAGACCAAGAAGGCATGAGGAGGAGAGAGGTAGAAGGGCTTGTTTGGTGGGCATGGCGAAGTGGGGATTCAATGGTCGAAGTGAAGGTGGGGAGGGAAGATTGGAGGTGGTCGACGAGGGATTTGTGGGTGAAAAGGGTGTGGAGTGTGGCGGTGGAGATGAAGATTGGTGGTGTTGCCATGGTGGATTGGGGATTTTCTTCTTCTTCTATGGCGGAAAAAATGGAATTGGTGGACTTCGTAGGACGGATTTGCAGGAGAAATGGGCAATTACACAAATGGCTTAGTTTAGGCCACTATTTATATTATATATACTTACTACTCCCTCTGTCCCATTTTATATGAGGTAGTTTGACTCGGCACGGAGTTTAAGAAAGAAAGGAAGACTTTTAAAACTTGTGGTCCAAAATGAATGATAGAAATTTGTGTAGCTGTAAATCATTTCATTAAGGGTAAAATAGGCATTTCATAGTTAAATTGTTACTTAATATGGAAATGTGTCATTCTTTTTGGAACTGACTAAAAAGAAAAGTGAGTCATATAAAATGGAACAGAGGGAGGAGTATAAGAAAAGACATCAGAAATTCCAGGAAAATTCTGCATACGGTAAATCAGGCAAATCCAATGCGAAGAAAGGATTAGGCGGCTATATCCTCTTGCATCCTTTTGGAATTCCACATCTGCTGCGCCAATTTAACCGATTGTGAAAGGATTAGATGAAATTCAATTTTTGGTCTCTCTTATGACATACGAATGTTATATTTAAATTTACGAGAGATAATTTGATCCATTGGATGACCTATTTTAAGTCATTAGGCCACGAAAATGATCTATTTCGAAAGTATAACATATCTGTTTTTCAATTCCACCTTCATAAATTCCAAATGAGCTGCTATTTTCTTTTCTATTTTATAAAAAATTATAACTAAAACACAATTTTATCTTCAACTTCGATTTCACAAATTCTAAATAAAATAAAAAATATGTGAAAAGTATGGCCAATGTCCTACTTGAAGTAGGATCTTGACGAAGAAACCAAAAATAGGAACTTGACTTTATTATAGTGGACTTGGGAAATTACATGGTAAGTATCTCAGCAAAATGACCTAAATTTATAAAATCAATAAATAATTTATCATTTTGTGTCTATTTTGCCATTGTTTTTAAATACTACTATTTATTTTCAATGTTTATATAATTTATATTTAATAAGGGTAAAATTACTCCTATTATCTTCGGCTTCTTAATCTCTATATCAAATTAACAATAAACAATTATTATTGGACAGATAAAGTATTTATAATAAAAGGAATTATCATATTAATCCAAGCAAAACAATTGTTAAATAAAAGCAATAAATTGAGCATCCTAACTTATTGCTTTTGGCATAAAAGTTACTCTAAATTTTACCAAACAATCCAAAAAAATAAAATAATGACAGCTGTTAAACCTATCCAAACGGATTCTTAATTATTTTATCAAGTTTGTTCCAGCAATTGTGGTCACTTTGATATCCACTAAGATCTCTTCCTTAATTAAACTATAGGAAATTAATAAGTGTCATATGAGTCAACATGGTGTTTAGAGATCCTTAGATACCAATCATTCACAATAATCTTATTTAAATTAGATACACTATCATTAAAATTCTTAATCTCTTTCACAACTTCGATTTGGTATCTTCTTATGAAATATGCCTCCCTAACTCATAATTTAATTGTAAGAAAATCATCAAACTAGTTTTTCTAAACAAAAATTTATTTGGCTTTCACTAAATATCCTAGAATATCAATTTGATTTCTTAAAAAAAAAATACTATGAAAATTGACCTGAACTCATCCAAACAGATTCTAATATCATTTTTCCACTAAAAACATTTTAAACTTTAATAAAAATTAATATGAATAGCTTTTTCTTTTTTTCTTTTTATGCTTTGATAGTGAAACTACGTATACTTCGCGACATTATTAAATGACATAATACATAAACATTTTTTTTAACTTGGCTTGAGTTGACATTTATGTCCTCTAACTTTGTATGTGTATGAGTAGATACTTAAACTTGTATAAAATTGAACAAATAGACACACGTGTTGTATGTGGGATAATACACGTATGATATCATGTCATGCATGTAGGACACAAAATAGCCACGTATTGTCACCACATAAGACAAATGTGTTTATTTATTTTTTTACAAGTTTAAATATCTACATGTGCATATTCAAAATTAAGGATCATAATTGACCGTTGAAGTCGGAACGAAACTCCACTAGCTAGCAAGTAGCACCAGTATATGCCACACTAAACCATAAGCAAGTTTGGCAGGAATAAATGACATCGAATTTGATATTACTAACATGTTTGTTGTCATTATGAGTTGAATGTGCAATGCTTAGGAATTACTCTTCATATGCCGATGCTCAATTGTAGACTGATGCTCACCCTACAAATTTTTCTGTTTTTCGATGTCTCAAGCAACTTCCTGGAAGTGGCTTTATTTAATTATGACATGTTTTTTTTAACATGCACTTGCCTTTTTGTGGAAAATTTTTATCATGGTAGAAGCCCAACCAACAAAAATTGTGTGAGGCTCCATTCATTTTTTGACACATGGACAAGTGGGCCATTTATGTATTTTTCTACTTTAAAGCAAGAGCTTTCTACAACTAACAAGAGAGAAAATATATTTACACATAAATTGAGTTGAGCAAATATAAAAAATACAAGAAAAACTATGTGTGTTTGCTACTTTTCTTTAATCATTATTAATTTTATATTAATTTGTGGGATTATACCGGATATATTATTGTTGTTGTAGTTGTATGTTAGTTTGATAAATTTATTTTGATGTGATATTTTTTTTGTGTATTCATGTTGTGTTTTTTGTTTTTTTTTTAAAAATTCTTTCATAATTATTGTGATTTTAAAATGTAGTCTATTTTATTTTAATTGTTATGATCTGAAATGTCGATTGTTACCTTATTTTTAAATTAGAATTTTTTGAAGGAAAGTAAAAAAAAGTTAATTATATTATTATTGTGGGGCTGATTGCTTAAAACAAAGTATCACTACTAAAAGAAATAGTTTTTAAAAAGTATCGTTATCCTAATAACATTTTTTTAGTTCAATTTGTGTAAAATTTCAGTTGATGTAGAGTGTACGATTTATCATCATTACAATTTGATCATTAAATTTTTTAATAAAATAATATTTAAAATATTCTCTCGAGTACATTTTGTTTATTTTAATTTTAAAAATATTGTATGATTATTGTTAAATTTGTGAAATAATAATTTATTTTAATTAAAGATGGCTAGATATAAAAAGAGAATCAAGATCTGAAAAACTAATTTTTATTTCTTTTCAACATCAACGAGGATGTCAACTTTTTTCAAACATCAACGAAAACGATAATTTTTTATTAGAAAAAATACACATTTAGTTTGAACATCAAAATATGTAATTTTGATTTTTAATAAAATTAACAAGATCATGATTTGATTTAAGAAACAACGTTATAAGGAAAATTCAAAAAAGTTATTTGATTAAATGAGCATTCAACAAGTATAAAATATGAAGCGTACGGTCATTTGTTATTATATTTTTATAATTATTCAGTGAATTGTATTATATCTGATAAGATATATATTAATTATAAATATTATTTTACTTTTTGTTATTTTAGTTTAGGTTTAAAGTTTTACTTTTTAAAAACTATTTCTTTGAGTAGTGATACTTTGTTTTAAACGATCATCCCTACAATAATAATATAATTAACTTTTTTTTACTTTCCTTCAAAAGTTCTAATTTAAAAATAAGGTAACAATCAACATTTCAGATCGTAACAATTAAAATAAAATGACTACATTTTAAAATCACAATGACTACAACATGAATACACAAATAAATTATCATATCAAAATAAATTTGTCAAACTAACATACAACTATAACAACAATAATATATTTGGTATAATCCCACAAATTAATATAATATTAATAATGATGACTACAACATGAATACACAAATAAATTATCATATCAAAATAAATTTGTCAAACTAACATACAACTATAACAACAATAATATATTTGGTATAATCCCACAAATTAATATAATATTAATAATGATTAAAAAAAAAGTAGCAAACACACATAATTTTTCTTACATTTTTTATATTTGTTCAACTCAATTTATGTGTAAATATATTTTCTCTCTCTTGTTAGTTGTAGAAAGTTCTTGCTTTAAAGTAGAAAAGTACATAAATGGCCCACTTGTCCATGTGTCAAAAAATAAATGGAGCCTCAGACACCTTTTGTTGGTTGAGCCTCTACCATGATAAAAAATTTCCTTTCTGTGTACTGCTGCATTAATTTTATACTCCATTGACAAGAGAAAGTTGCTCAGATGGTAAGTACCTTTCACTTCCAACCTTAAGGTTGTGAGTTCAAGTTATCAAGGGAGCAAAGGTGGGAGCTTCTGAAGGAAGTAATTAGTATTTGAATCAAGAATCTATGTTTCGCATCTCACTTTCAACCTTAAAGTTGTGAATTTGAGTTATCAAGGGGGCAAAGGTGAGAGCTTCTAGAGGAAGTAGTTAGTATTTGAATCAAGAATCTATGTTTCGCGTCTCATTTCCAACCTTAAAGTTGTGAGTTCGAGTTATAAAGGGAGCAAAGGTGGGAGCTTCTGGAGGAAGTAGTTAGTACGTATTTGAATCAAGAATCTATGTTTCGCGTCTCACTTCCAACTTTAAAGGAGTTCGAGTTATCAAGGGAGCAAAGGTGGGAGCTTTTGGAGGAAGTAGTTAGTATTTGAATCAAGAATCTATGTTTCGCGTTCCTTTTTACACGCTTATTAGAAAAAGAGAAAAGTGATGAATATATTCTTGAACTTGGCGTGAATTACTAGTTTCGTCCTCAAACTATTGACAGCTCTAAAAACATTTTTTTTACTTGATCAATTAAATTTAAATACACATGACATAGCAAGTGGTGTCAAATTCTTGTGAGAGTGTAGTGCTCTTAATAAAAAGACGAGATAAGTATTGAAAATGCCCATGAACTTGACAAGAATTACTAGTTTCGTTCCCGAACTATTGACAGTTTTAAAAATACTGTTGAACTATAGGAAAAATATAAAAACACTTTTCATCCACCTATTTGCTAAAAATATTCCACCACTCACCTTTTTCCCTCATTTTTATACCCTTGAAACAAATTACAATCGTATTTTTATTTGGAAAAATCACCCCACATACACATTTAAGAGATAATATTACGGGTTTTAATTCTACTTTTAAAAAATTCTTACTTATAACAGTTTAATTACCGGTTATAACATATCACTATTTATTTATAAATCAATTAGATTTTACTTTATTAAATAATTAATATTTTATATTATTATTAGATTATTTAAATAAAGAATACATCATAATTATCTCTTACACAATTATAGGGATTTACATTGATTTCTGTTACTTTTTTACAGTTACACGCCGAATTTACATTGATTCATCTTCCTTTTACATTGTCATTATCTCTTACACCATTTCATGAATAACATTATTATTAGAGAATCAATTGTCATTATCTCTTACACCATTTTAGAGATTTTTTTTCCAGTTTTCACACGGCAACCCCCCACCCACACCCCCACCTTCCTCTTTTATCCATACACAAACCCCACACCCACACCCCCACCCCCACGTTTGTCTTTTACAGAGAACTATTTTTTTCTTTCTCACCATATTCAACGTTCGTCTTCTTCATTCAAAAAGAAAATCAACAAACTCTTCCACATGTATATGATTCAATGATGGGAGGAGATCCACACCGAACAATGTGGAGAAAGCAGTTAATAAACTTGCCATTTTCTGATTCGGATTCGAATTTGTAAGTAAGATAAAAAAGAAAAAAACAACAAATATCGAAATTGGTAAGTCTTCAAAATCATCAAGAAGAAGAGCAACAACGAAGGAGAACTCAGAAATCTCAATATCCAAAAGAGGCAAAAAAAAATGGTTAGAGTAAGTATTATATTTAATTTATTTTCAAATTATTCAAATTAGTGGTTTTTAAAAAAAAAAAATTATATTATGCATATTGTTGGTACATAACTTGTATTGGTGTGAAACTTATACGAAATGTGAATAATATTGATATGAATCTGACTTTAATATATGATTTATGAATATGGCATGAAATGTGATTTAATATTGGTATGCAACTGGTATGAAGTGTGTTTTGACGGTATGAAATTTGTTTGATATCAGTAGCCCAATTAGGTGATTTTAGTGCAGTTTGTTAAATTAATCTTTTTTGTATGAATTATGACTAATATTGCTATGAAATTGATATTTTTTCTAATAGGAAGGTTTATTTTTCAATTTCTCCACTAATGTATTTCAATTTTTAACATTAGTATGAAATTGGTATAAATTGATATTAAATGTTGTTTTGAAAATTATTTTGATTGTAATTGGATAAATTTATGAAAGTAGTTTGTTAAATGCCACAGTGCACATGAATCTGATATGATGTTTCAATAATATTGGTGTGAATTTTTTTTCAAATCTGGTATGATGTATTACTAAAATTTATGTATATGAATGTGGAATGAAACATGAATAATATGTGGAATGAAAAGTTAACTCAATTTATTTCTTAAAAATATTTTTCTTTCAATTTTTTTTCCAGTGATTGTGGTTTATACACATGTCTATTTGCTGAATACATCAGTAATGGAGTTTTTGATATGCATTATGTTGATATCGATGCAAAGTACCATCGTCAAAGGTATCCATAATCATATGACATTATGGAAAAACAAAGAACAATGATGGCGCGATCAGTGAGAGTGGAGTAACTTGAACTGTTGCTAGCAAATTTGGTGGACATCGCATAGCAAAAGAACATGCTCTGAATACCAGCAATTATCCTACACCAAGACCACAAAGATCTAATTTGAGATAGTTGATTGCAGCTTAGACTTTTTAGAATTACAAGTTTTTTTAAACTTTTGGACGATATTTTTGTGTTTGATACAGTTTAAGTATTTGATGATATATAATATCCACTGTTTTCTTCCAGTCAAATACTAACTACATATGAATTACAGATTGGGTATTATAATTTCAGGATACTAATTATATACAGACAGCATACCAATTGGATATCCCATTCAAAAGATAAATTACACATTGAATATAATAATTTTTAGGATAACAGTTATATACAAACTGCATACCAATTGAATTCAACTTTTAGAGTTCATGAATTAACAGTGTCTAACAAAACGAACACAAATTTAGAGTTCATGAACTAACTTTGTTTTATAATTGGTATCCAAACTGTATACTTTTGGCATCCAAATTCATACATGATTGATTTTTTTTACTTCATATTCTAACACAAAAAATAAAAATAAAAATAATAAATGAATGAAGTTGGTATCCAAACTGTATAAATACCTTGAAGAAATGATTATGCCAATGTAAAATAGTGATCATTGTATTTTGTAACAACCTCAATTACATCTTGTTTTATATTATCAATGAAGTTGGTATACAATCTGTATTAATACTGGAAGAAATGAATCTGACAAGTTAAAACAACGATCATTAAATTTTGCACCAACATCAATTACATCTTGTTTTATTTTGTTTAGAGTAGGACACCAGTTAGATACAAATTAATACTCATGCTAAATTACATTAAATAATATCAGTGGCTATTCAGTTGCATACCAAATGGATATCAAATGCATACCATAATTACCTTATATAATGTTCACTAATATGAACAATACCTTATATATTAAACTGGCATGAATTTGATTTCAGCAGTATGCAATTGGTATGATTACTGAATGAATCTTGTATAAAATATGAACAATATATTAAACACTTAGCTGGAATGCATTTGATATCAATTCTATATATATTTAATATGCATTGTCAATAAATATTATTGGAAAACAATGAATACATTATCACAATCAAAATAAAATATGACTCTAAAAGACAAAATAAAATAATTTTTTTGTATAGTTTAGACAAATAAACTATCATTGTTTTGGCTCAGGATAATTTGAACATGTCTTCCTGTTGTGACCCACTTGACGACATCATTGTTTTGGCGCATGATATTTCCCTATTTCATTACGAAATCATAGTCAGTTTTACATAACACAAAAGTAAAAAAACATGTGTTGTATTTATATTCAAATTTCATACCAACCTAATATAAATTTCATACAAATCATCATACTTCTTACTCATATTTTTCACACAATAGTGAATAATTATTCATACCAATATCATTCCAAATACACTACCAAATTCATTCCAACCTACACATTTTATTTATATTTTCAGGAAAAAAAAAATAGTATCCTATATTATAATTTTAAACTGCATACCGAATCCATCTCATTATTATTATCAAATTGACTAAAAAAATACCAGTTTCATAACAATGTTACAACACATTTCATACATGTTTTTGTCACAAATTTCATAACTTTACAACGCTAATACTATTAATGTTCCATACACTTATACTCAAATCATTCAGATATTAATCCAATATCGCACAAATCCATGGTATAAACAGTATACAAAATAACCAAAAAAATAAATAACAAACACAATCGTACCAACATTAACTCCAGTTTCACAAAAATAATTACTTATTATTAACAAAATAATGTTCATACAAAAAATATCACAACTTAAATCTAGTATACATAAAAAAAAATAAAAAATGTCATTTACAGTTTCATTGTCCTTTTTTTTTTTACGTTTCAGTAATATACAAATACAAACAATAAATCGTAAAGAATACTAACCAGATTGATGCCATATACCACCATGTTTAATTAATATAGATAAGAAGCCGTTCATTACAACAAAATAAAGATTATTCAACAAAAAAATTTGGATCTACTCGTGAGTGACGCCAAATTCTGAAGAAAAAAATTGAAGAGAGAGAAATGTTTGAACAAAATGAATAAAATCTAATTTTTTAATTAATGTTAACAAATTTGAGTGACTGCACAAGCGGTGGAGCATGTGGTTTAATTCGATACAGGAAAATAAATATTCCTAATTTGTTTGAATCTCCTAAATTTATGCCAATTAACAACTATCATCAATGAATTCAAAATTAATTAATACACCTTTATCCGTTTTTTATCTTCTTCTTTTTTTCAAATTCGATTTTTTATCAATTTTTATCTTTTTATTTTTTTCAAACCTGATTTTTTACAATTACTTAAAAAAACTTTTTTTTTAATAAAATATTACAAGCTGAAATTTTTTATTGTTACAATTTGAAAGTTTTATTCTACTGCTATAACTTGAAAATATTAGTTTAATAAATATCATTTATAAAATTTTCACTTTTATTTTTATTTTAAAAGTATTATTTAGTACTTGTCAGATTCTTATTGAGTGAACTAAAAACTTCGGACCCGTTTAGTGATAGATTTTCCAAGTATATTTGGGCGAAAATTTAGCAAATAGTGTTTGTCCATGCAATTTGTCATTATTTAGCAAATATCCCAAATTTCCAAACACTAATTTTTTCTAGTATTTGTGCTAAATCTCATTATTTGGGATCTTTTAAAAATTGAAATTTTACACCAAACTTTTATCTTTTACTAAAACTCCCTCTATAGTAGTTGTTTGCGTTGTATTGCATAATTTTTTATGTGAACACCAAAGTAGTGATGAAATATTCAGTGAATATGAAAGTGACGATATGGTTGTTGATGAAAATAATGAACAATCGGCCCATGATAACAAAGTCATGTGCTTTGTCTACTTCATGATGTATGATTCTTGTTGCACTCACTCCAAACTACCACATTGCTCCAGTGTCATGGACACTACTTGTTATTTGTTACAACGAAGATCCAACTGACTTGTAATACAAACTTATGGTTAGTTTTGATAATTTTTAAAACTTATGGATATAAATCATAATTTTTCTAAAAAAGTGAAATATGTTTCCCAAATATTATGGTCAAACACATGGTGAAATTTCACTCAAATAATGTTTGCCAAAAATATTTGAAAATCTATGGTCAAACGCTAGCTTCAACTCATCAGAATTTTTTTTCTATAATTTTTTCATTTAAAATAATATACCCGCACTATAACCATTAATTTTTTTTAAAATAATCATGTAATCACAATTTTTATAATAAATATTTATAATGATTAATAGAAATAGTTGGAGAATATTTAAGAAATAATTATGTATTAAATTAAAGAATTAAAAAAAAAAACTAATTCTTGACTGAGACTTAAGACGGTAATTGAATCAATTGTTGCACTCGACTTGTATATTTACACCAAAATAAAAAATTTAACTATAAGTTATATTCGATTAAAACCTAGCGGAGGGTACCATGGCTACTGCCAGCAATGCCTGGCCACCACCAGTACTTATAATACCTTCGTACTTGAACTCCTTAACCCCAAAAACTGCCAAACCTAAACACTCTATTCCCATAAAGGACATAACTTATGTACATAGTGAATCAACAGTCTTGTGGGATGAAGAAGAAGTGGATAATATGGTTATACAAGAAGATTTGGAATTTGCTGTCATCGAAAAATTCTCTTACGGATGGCCCGAGTTAGAGGAAATACGAAAAATTATGCCTCTTCAGTATAAGATCAAGGCAGAATGCAAAATAGGCTTTTTAAGAGATAGACATGTTTTAATTCGACTCACCACCATGGAGGATTAAGTACACATAATGTCAAAACCTGCATACTTTCTTCGTGCCAAGGATTGGTTCTATCAGATGAGGCCTCTTAAGTGGGAACCATGGTTTAATCCAGAGGCAGAAACAACCACAACACTGGCTTGGATCTCGTTTCCTGGTTTGTCCCCTAATTTCTTTGTTCAAGAGTCCTTATTTACTATGGCTAAGGTAGTTGGAAAGCCTCTAGATGCGGATATGGCTACTAAAAATAAATCCAAACCAAGTTGTGTCAAGATCAAGGTGGAAGTTGATCTTTTGAGAGATTTTCCCAAACGAATTAATGTTGGAGTGAAGAAGGCTAGTTTGGGGGAAATCATATCAAAATGGATTAACATAAAATATGATTATATGCCAAAGTATTGCAAAACTTGCAAGTTTCAAGGGCATACAGAGATGGAGTGTTTTGTCCTTCATCTAGAGTTGAAAATATTGAATGATGAAGGAGAAAACAATGGTGATAGTCAACATCAAAATGAAGGATAAAAAATTCTAGCAAGTAGTAAGAGTGTAGGGACCCAAACTCAGAAGCAGGAAGTTAGGATTAATGAAGAAACAAAAATGATGGACTTTCAAAATAAAAGGGATAGGAAGACAACATAGAAATCCTAATCTACAAGTCTGGAACGTAACAAAGGATATGCGAGTTTTTACCCCAAACAAAGGGAAAAGACCTCAGCCAGAGAAGATAGCAGAGATCCTAATGGTGAATTCTTTTGCTTCATTGGATAACAAGGAGGAGGAACAAGTGGAGAAGGATCCTAAGAAAGCACATGATAGTTCTTGTAAATCTTGGGTTGAATCATCCTTTGGAAAACAAAAATCCTCAGCTCCAAAGGACACAATAACATATGATGGTGAAGATGCTGAAAATTCTAGGCAGCATATTTTGCAAGTGAAAAACGAGAATCAAACAAAGAACTAGACATTGGTTGCACACAAAAAATCAACTAGTAGTCGGAGTCTTTCCCCTACTAGTCAAAATAATTCTCCATGTAATGAAAAGGATTCGACTGGAAATTTTCATGACAGTGAGAAGAGGCAAGATACTAGTAATGCATCAAGAGACCTATTATGTTCGAATAGCTTTGATGCTTTATTGAAGACTACTGGAAAGCAAGTAAGGTTAACATAGAATGACCACGATTTGATCTAAGAAAACAAGTCTCACCACCTACTTTAAATAGCAAATTAAGTCCAGAAGGTCATGTATGTGTGCCTAAATGTGTGCTTGCAAGGAAGAATGAGTCAAGTGTCTTAGTGTCAAATACAATTGATTTGGGTGAGGATTCTCTTGATGAAGATAGAGTGGATTTGGGTGAGGATTCTCTTGATGAAGATGAGGAAGACAATATGCTGGACATTTGCTTTGATAGAGTGGCTAGGGAAAGGGATATATCACCTAGGCAACAAAGAAGTGGAAGCAACAAAAGCAAAAAGAAGACATATGGAAGGCAACATAGTTGGGACGATAAAATGATTGAGGAGTTTGTTCCAAGGCATCTATCGATGCGACAGGCAAAGCAAAACCATTTGACAGTATCAATAGGTTCAACTAGATCCAATAAATCAGTAAAGAAGTAATGAATCATCAAGTGTTGTTGGACTGGTTTGAAGAAGAAGACAAGAAAAAAATACTTCAAGTTAATTTTGATGGGCAATTAATCTTTTTTAATTCATGCTTTAGTAATAGAAAGTTTAAGGCTGGTAACTCAACTTTCTTCTTGATAGACATATTTTTACATTATTTAAACATTCTCATTTGTAATATCATCATGGAGTGTATTACAAACTCTGTGATGATAAAAAAATATTTAGTTCTCTCTAGCTCTTATTTTCTTCATGCTTGTTAGGTAGCAGAAGTTAGGTACTTCATTAGGATTAGTAAGGTAAGGCCTAGCCCCCATTGCTTGTACTTGTCCCTATTGATATTTTTTATGTTTAATAAAAGACCGCTAGACACCATCTAGTAGTAAATTTGCCAAAAAAAAAAACTATAAGTTATATTCATTAAGCATGTCTTTGGCGTCTTTTTTTTTTTAAAAAAAATGAATTATGGGATCGGTATAGTGATTCGGATCACATTTTATAAGGAAAAATTCTAACGAAGGACGAAGGTAGTTGTAAGAAAAAATTCTAACGAAGGTAGGTTATAAGGAACAAATTCAATGGATGTGGATTTTTTATTGGGGAAACTAAGCAAATACCTCTTAAAAGTAAAATAATTACAACCATATGTTGTTTATATTCATACCCCACTAAATAATTACATTATATACCCTTAATTAATTTTGCTTAACTGATACTAAATTAGTATCATATAGTATATTGGTATTGTTTGCAACAAATTTTAAAGTGACAGAAAATAAATGGTAATCACAATAAAATAAGAAGAAACATAACTTTATTGAAAAATATGCAGGTACAATTTTGTTCCTCTTTTTATTCTACTCTCCTAAGATTTATCTATGATTCGAGGGCCGTTAGTGGCGTATTTCTCGAACTAGGATGATTTAGATTTGACCTCTATATGAGTATTCCATGACTTTTGTAGAATATTCGAGATCCTGATCTTTAAAAATACCTAAGAGTTTATGGGATATTTTGAGATGTCTTTTAAGGGAATTTAGTACCCTTTATATAGGCATAAACTAGGGTTTAGGGTTGAGTAGCCTCCAAGAATTCTAATTGAAACTGAACACATCTTCTAGAGTCCCAATTCGAATTGAACACGTCTTGTAGAGTCCAAAAAATTTCAATGTCTAAAAATGCCCCCTGCTTCAAGGCTTGTCGGAGTGTAGACTTGATGAAATTCAAAGACGAGGCTTGAAGTACTCATTCTTCTACCTTTGCAGCTTCAGATTTTCAGATTTGATTTAAGATAGAAGAGATGAAGGGCAAATTTGGTCCCACTGGGCATGCCAGAATTTTGTAGACAATAAAATTCGCGTAGAGAAAAACAGTAATCAAGAACGGAAAAATATCACAACAATCATTTTATTGATCTCAAAGTGCGAGTGTTACAATCTCTATGATTCCTCTGAATTTGCCTTTTCGGATATAATTCAAGGACTCTTGAGCTTGATCTTGAATTTATCTTGAACTTGATCTTGATCTTTGATCTTTGAACTTGAACTTTATCTTGATCTTGATCTTGATCTTGAACTTGAACTTTATCTTGATCTTGACTTTTAGTTGATTTCAAGGGCTTCGAGCTTGATCTTAAATCTGGTAGTCTTGATTTTGATCGTTCTTGAACTTGAACTTTATCTTGATCTTGATTTCAAGTTGAATCCAAGGGCTTCGAGCTTGATCTTGAATCTGGCGGTCTTCATCTTGATCGTTCTTGAACTTGAACTTTATCTTGATCTTGACTTTTAGTTGATTTCAAGGGCTTCGAGCTTGATCTTAAATCTGGTAGTCTTGATTTTGATCGTTCTTGAACTTGAACTTTATCTTGACTTCTAGTTGAATCCAAGGGCTTCGAGCTTGATCTTGAATCTGGCGGTCATGATCTTGATCGTTCTTGAAACTTGAACGCTTCAATTCTTAAACTTGAACACTTGAATTCTTGAACACTTGAGTTCTTGAATTCTTAAACTTGTAGCTTATAGAAAAATTTGTGGCTTTTAATCCAAGAGCTTTTTCTAGCTTCTTGTTAGAATTCTTGGTTCTCTTTTCTGAATTATGAGGACCTCTATTTATAGTTTTAAAATAGAGGAGTTGTGATTGGAACATGACTCCCTTCGGCCAATCGGATTTAAGTAACATGGCATATGGTCTTTATGAAGCGGGCTTTAATTAAATATATATTTATTGAATTTAAATAATTAACTCAATTATATTAATCCATAATATTTATTTGGACTAATATCTTCATGAATTTGAATCATATAATAAATTTTAAATGTCTACAAATGCCCCTTCTTCAAGACTTGTCGAGATATTTTATCTTTCAAAGACTAGTTTTGAAGAATTTGAAGACTTGAACTTGATCTTGAAGGATTTGAAGACTTCAACTTGCAGGCTTAAAGAATTGGAAGACTTCAACTTGTAAACTTGAAAATTTTGAAAACGTCAACTTGCAGACTTGAAGAATTTGAAGACTTCAACTTGCAGACTTGGAGAATTTGAAGAATTCAACTTGCAGGCTTGAAGAATTTAAAGGCTTAAACTTGCAGACTCTGTTCTTGAAGACTTGAAGAATTTGCAAACTTCAATTTGCAGACTTGACAAATTTGAAGACTTTAACTTGTAGAGTTGGAAGATTTGAACACTTCAACTTGTATACTTGGAGAATTGAAGACTTCAACTTGAAAATTTAATTGATTTGAGACTTTAGCTTGCGGATTTGAAGAATTTAAAGACTTTCAACTTGTAGACTTGAAGAATTTGAAGACTTCAACTTGCAGACTTAAAGAATTTGAAGACCTCAACTTGCAGACTTGAAGAATTCGAAGACTTCAACTTGCAAACTTGATTGATTAGAAGACCTCAATTTCTAGACTTGGAAATTTTTTTATTTTTTTAGTTTTGAATACTTCAACTTGCAGACTTGAAGAATTTGAAGTAAACTTGATTGATTTGAAGACCTCAACTTCTAATTGAAACTGAACACATCTTCTAGAGTCCCAATTCGAATTGAACACGTCTTGTAGAGTCTGCAAAATTTCAATGTCTACAAATGCCCCCTGCTTCAAGGCTTGTCGGAGTGTAGACTCGATAAAACTCAAAGACGAGGCTTGAAGTATTCATTTTTCCACCTTTGCAGCTTCAGATTTTCAGATTTAATTTAAGAGAGAAGAGATGAAGGGCAGATTTGGTCCCACTGGGCATTCTAATTTGTTTGCAACAAATTTTAAAGTGACAAAAAATAAGTGGCAATCACAATAAAAATAAGAAGAAACATAACTTTATTGATAAATATGCGGGTACAATTTTGTTCCTCCCTTGATTCTACTCTCCTAAGATTTATCCATGATTCGAGGGCCGTTAGTGGCGTATTTCTCGAACTAAGGTGATTTAGATTTGACTTCTATATGAGTATTCCATGACTTTTGTGGAATATTCGAGATCCCGATCTTTAAAAATACCCAAGATTTTATGGGATATTTTGAGATGTCTTTTAAGGGAATTTAGTACCCTTTATATAGGTATAAACTAGGTTTAGGGTTGAGTAGCCTCTAAGAATTCTAATTGAAACTGAACACATCTTCTAGAGTCCCAATTCGAATTGAACACGTCTTGTAGAGTCCGCAAAATTTCAATGTCTACATGTATCATTAAGGCTGATACTTTCGCTTAGTTGATACTATATATATATATTTACTAATTAGTAATTTCTGAACAAGAAATATTAATGATACCACAACAATATACATATACTCTTATAGTATCATTGACTAATGAGTTATTCTGAACAAGAAACCTTAATGATACCACAATAATATATATATACTGAGTTAGGATTAGTTAAGCGAAATTATCAGCCTTAATGATCTCTTATTGTATCATTGACTAATAAGTAATTTCTGAATAATAAACCTTAATGATACCAATACAACATATATATATTGATTTAGTATCAGTTAAGCGAAATTATCAGCCTTAATGATACTAATACAACATATATATATATATATATATTGATTTAGTATCAGTTAAGCAAAAATATTAGCCTTAATGATACCAATACAGTATATGATACTTATTTAGTATCAGTTCAGCAAAAAATATCAGTCTTAATGAATGAGGGGAATGGGTTGTAAATTATTTGTTTAGAGAATGGGTATTTCTTGAATTGCTTTGGATTGGGATATGAACATGTAATTATTTTGAGTTTGATGACCCATTTATGTAGTTTTCCCTTTTTTATTTCACCCAATAAAAAAAATTACATGGTTAAGCAAACATATACTAGTTAATTAGTCATTATAGCTATAATTTTAGTTAGTTACCACTCGCGATCAACATTCAGTGATAATTATATGGGCTGGGGTTTCGAGTTTGTATAATTCACACGTTTGTAATTTGAAATTTGTATAACTTTTGTATAATGTAATTTTGTATAATATATTTGTACAACTGTTTAAAGTTCAGATGTTTGTGTTTGTATAAATTCGTTAAAAATAGCTTAAATGCAAACGTAACCATGAATTATACAAAATCACCCGCATATTATACAAACCCGCGAAGTATACAAACGAGACAGACTAAATTATAGGTACATCCCGTAAATATGCAAACTATAACTATTAAACATAATTAAGTTTATTATAGTAGCTGTTTGCAAAAATTTCCCATAAAAATTGACAAGTAATAAATAATATTTTAAAAGTAAAATAAAGATGAGGTTGTTAGTTTCGTCCCTGAACTTGGCGAGAATTATTAGTTTCGTCTTTGAACTATTGGCAGTCTTAAAAAAACTCTTCTACTTGTCTAATCGGATTTTATAACACCTCTCTCATGTCATACAATATATCTATGTATATGTCACATCAGCAGAAAATTCCACGTGTACACGCGTAAATGACACATTTATGTGTATGGTATGGGAGGGGTGTATTTTAGTTTAAGTCAAGTAGAGGAGTGTTTTAAAGACGGTTAATAGTTTAGGCACGAAATTAATAATTAGCGTCAAGTTTAAGGGTGCTTTCAATACTTTTTAAAAATAAATAAATTATTATGATGACTTTGTGACTACTTTATCCCCATTATGTCTTTTAAGATATACAATTTTTTTTATTAAATATATTTTATTGAGGTGTTTGTAGTCTTTAAAAATACTTACTATTATTATCAAGAATAAAATAGAAAAAAAAATGTTACGAACTTTTAAAATGGGAAATAACTTAAGATACTCATACTATTTTTAAAAATTTATGATAAATAATTTGAGATGAAAAAAAGTATAAGATAAGCATTTTTTTCATGGATGGAGTCATGGAGATATGAGTGTAAGCAAAAAAGAGCGATCAGGTTATGAAGGCAAATGTAATAGTTGATAACTATAATGTGTCAAGATTGGTGGCTTGACTTCAATATACAGCCTTTCAAGTGAAATAGACGTAATGGAAATGTGTCTACTTGAATGATTTAAATATCTATGTATACCTCCAAAATTGAAACACATGGATGACGATTAAAGCCCAAGTTAAAAAGTACATCATGTATTATGCTAGACATAATTTTCCGTCCTTTTTTTATCTTCTTTTTTTCCAGGTGAAAATCAATCCAAAAACAATTTGTGTTCTTAGCTTCCAAGTCTTCAAACAAATATAATACATAAAGTGCACGCTGACTTTTACAACTTCTTTGTGAGGTAGAGAGGTTGTATGATAATTGAACACACACCAACTGTATGATAAAATTCCCGAAAGAGCTTGTGTGAAGATTGAATTACTCCAGTAAACGCAATGTGAAGACTGAAGTTAGCAGATAACGCAAGAATTTGGATCATCTTCCACACTGTAATGGTGCTGATAACGAGCAGGAACAGGGGTCGGGTAGTGAGGATAAGGTCGCTGATATTGATAGTGATAGTGAGCTAGCTCTGAATATGCCTTTGTTGCTGCTGCCTCTTTCTTCTTCTCATCCGGCTTCTTTGTTTCCTCTTTCTTCGGCTCTTCTTTCTTCTTCTCTGCCTCTTTTGCTGGTCCAACAGAGAGTATCTCTGTGTGACACAACTTCTTCAATTTTGTAACTAATACAACTGGATCTACGTTTCCTGTTACTGTCAATTTCTTGTCCTTCGTCTCTATTGATACTGAGTCTACCCCTGCAACATCATCCACCAAATCAAAAATCACTCAAACTTGAAGATCTGGAGTCCTTACATATTTTTGAAGAATAATAACGTACCTTCCACGCCAGATACTTTTTTCATGACCCTTTGCTTCACTTTGTCATCTAGATACTCCAACTTCAGAACTACTTTCTGTAAATCAATAAGCAAATCAGAGGAATTTTCACTTTTATATTTCATGAGAATCAAAATGGGCAAAATAGATAAAGCAACTTTTAAGCTTAAGTAAAGTAAAGAAAGTAGAAATAAGAGAGAATAACTAACCATCATCTCGATCGAGATCTGAATTTAGTGTATTGAAGTGAGTAGCAGATCAACACTTCAAATTCTTCCAAACTTTAGAATAAAGAGAAAAATATTGAATTTGCGAATGAGTTAGATGGATTTGTGGTTGCCTTATTTATAGTACTAGTGATTTGTGAGCTGAATTGAGCACACTGAAAAGCAGGGAGGGGACGAAGAAGCAACCTAGTCAACTTTATCTTTTCTTTTTCATTCCATGGTCAATATATCTTCCTATCGTTAAATACTAAATAAATATGTCAAAAAATAAAATAGTTTCAACTTCTTTTGCCACCAAATTTAAGAAAAAGGAGAGATTCCAAATTTGTGGTCTGAAATACACTCAAATCATAAAAGAAAAATATCAAAAAACGTGTGATTATGAATCATTTAATCAAGAGTAAAGAATTTTTATAAGAATAAATTATTTCTAATCATAATAATTTGATGATCAGTGCTCCCTCTGTCCCGTCTTACTTGGTCATTATACTATTTAGGCGTTTGGCCATGCGATACCATATCACGATATGGTATCGTGAAATGGAATCACCGTTTGAACATGCGATTTTACGCTGATTTCATCTCATGATTCCATATCATGAGAGGTGATACTATATTCTTCGAAAACCATGATATGGAATTATATGGTGATTTCATATCATGATTTGAGATATTTTTAATACAATAATTGATCCATTAGTTTATATTTTGTTAAAACAACCCCACATTTATATCTACTAACCATTTGTTTCATATGTAAATAAAATTTATAATCACATCATTACTTTTTAAAATTTATTATTCTTACCGACATAAAATTTATTATTCTCACCGGCATATAGTCACTTTAACTCACACCTCACGGTTGTGAAACTTTTCAACATTCACTTAAAATAATTAACCGGCATGTTAAAATAGTTGCCGAGGCAATTAGCAAGATGGCACCAACATTTATACAACCAAAAAATATGACTGGTGTACATGCCAAAATTCGACATAATACTCGATTTTGGCCTTGGTTTAAGGTAAAATTTCAATCACATTAATAAATTTATTTTATGGCCTTAATAAGTGCACATTTGTATTTTATGTGTAAGTTATTAGTATTTAGTTACATATTTCCTATCAACTTTATTCAAAGAGATAATACTTATTTTATGACTTTGCATTGTCTTGGAAGCACTATTTTTATTACTCTTACAAACATTATTTTTATGAAGTGCATTCTATAATGCTTCCAATTTATTTTATGTTCACTAAACTAATATTGATGTATTTTTTATTTGGTAGGATTGTGCGATTGATGGAACATATATAGAAGGGGAGGTTCCTAAAGCGGTGCAACAAGCATATCGTAATC
>NW_006239239.1:636688-644789 GCF_000226075.1 Solanum tuberosum
TGTGGGAGGATTATATTAAAGACTAGTACACTACAATTTTTGTTCAATTTTTTTTATTAAATTAAAGTTAGATGAAACAATTACTTAAGTGGAGAACAAATAACTTTGTAATAATTTATTATGCGATTTTATAATTTTTTGTTTATTTGATAAGATTGAATAAACAATTGGGGCTATTTTAATAGTTTTACAACTTATGTGTGATTTTTATGTTTATGAGAAAATATACAACACAAAAATTACATATCGCATGTCCAAACAAACCTTCAATTTCATCTCATGATTCCATATCATAATACCATATCATGATTCCATATCATGATACCATGTCGCATGGCCAAACGGGCCCTAAAAATAGTGTCTCATATTAGTTCTGCACCTTACTAAATCAAGAAAATATTAATATATTTTTTTAATATTACCAATGCAATTAATTCTTTTTGAAAATGTTCACATTTATTTATAAAATTTTCAAAAATCTATAAAGGATGAATTAGTAAAATTAACTTTTTATTTATAATTTTTTAAGCGCACACAAAATGAAAAAGTAATCAACTCATTAGACTTTCTTCTCTTTAGGCGCATGTTAACATAACCTGTTGAGTTTTGGCCATGGCTAGAGGGAGGGGAAAGGGGTGAGGATGAGGCCAGAAGGCAGAAACAACCTCTTGTAGGAGCATGCACTACTCCCTTGGTCTCAAATTATTTTTAATTATGATGAGTTTTTCACTATTTTACCCTTATTTGTGTTTTTTTAAGATATACTATAATCTTTGTTCATTGAAGATACTCATAATTATTTTTAAAAATTATGATAAATAATTTGAGACCGAGGAGTATCAGCTAAGCACTTTTTTCATCGACGGATATTACAAGTGTACAAAGGAAAAAAAAGAGTGATCAGGTTATGAAGTCAATTGCAACCGTTGATAACTATAATGTGTCAAAATTGGTGACTTGACTTCAATATACAGCCTTTCAAGTGAACTGGAATAATTTTCAGTCCTTTTTTTTCTAGGTGAAATTCAAACCAAACACAATCTGTATTCTTAAATGCTCCTATTCTTTTTCAGCTTCAAATACTCTTATCCTCTTAACTTTCAATTCTTCAGCCAAATATAATACAACAAGGTATTCAGTGAAATCTCACAAGTGATCTAGTAGAGCATATGAAGATTTTACTATTATCTCGTAGAGTTAGAGAGGTTGAATGATATAATTGAACACATACCAACTGTATGATAAAATTCCGAAAAGAATTGATATGTGTGAGAATGGAACTACTCCACTAACCCATCACAAATAAACACAATGTGAAGTTAGCAGATAACACAAGAGTTAGGATCCTCTTCCACACTGTAATAGTGCTGATAAGCAGGAACAGGGGTCGGGTAATGTGGATAAGGTTGCTGATTCTGATATTGATAGAGAACTGGAGCTGGATATGCCTTTATTGCTGCTGTTGCCGCTGCCACCGCCGCCGCTTTCTTTTTGTCATCCTCTTTCTTCGGCTCATCTTTCTTCTTTTCTGGCTCTTTTGCTGGTCCGACAGAGAGTATTTCAGTGTGACACAGTTTCTTCAATTTTGAAACTAATACAACTGGATCTACGTTTCCCGTTACTGTCAATTTCTTGTCCTTTGTATCTATCGACATTGAGTCTACCCCTGCAACATCATCCACACCAAAAATCACTCAAACTTGAATTTTATCCATATTGCAAGATCTGGAATCCTGACACAGTTTTGAAGAAAGAAAAAAAAAAAGAATGATAACGTACCTTCCACAACAGAAACTTTTTTCATGACCTTTTGCTTGACTTTGTCATCGAGATACTCCAACTTCAGCACTACTTTCTGTAAATAAACAACCAAATCAGAAAGAACAAAAAAAACAATACTCGAGTTCAACCAATTGAGCAAACTTTACTTGTTTAAAATCAAACATTGATTAATCCCGTGATTTACAAATCAACACTTAAAAACTAACCATCATCTCCAGATCTGAATTAAGTGTATGGAAGTAAGTAGCAAATCAACACTTAAAATTCTTTCAAACAGAGAAAAATATTGAAGGGAATAGTAAGAAATATAATGGAGTTGTGAATGTGTTTGATAGATTTGTAGTTATTTATAGTAGTGATTTTTGAGCTGAGAGTGAAGAGCAGGGAGGGGACGAAGAAGCAACCAAGTCAACTTTACCAAGTCTTCCTTTTGTATTTGTGTGCTCTTTTTAAGTCCATGGTCAATATATCTTCCTATCTTTAAATGCCAAAATATGCAAGTTTTTTCTTCTTCTTTTTTTTTCAAAGGGAAATATGTAAGTTTTTTCAAAGAAAGAATTTTAGTTTACAATCTAAAATACTCATTCACTATTTTTGTTTCGTGGTTGTTAGTATTGTACTGTTTTATATTATTAATTAGAATATAATGATTTGTTTTAATTATCACTTTAATTTTATTATATCGTATCGTTTAAATTTATTATTGGATAACGACAAAATATCTCATTACGTGTAATGATAGATTTGATGTGATCGCGTCATTACCTTAATATTTTCTTCTCATTTTGTCTTTACTTATTATTTAATAAACATTTTATCTTTTGACTTATATTTTCATAGTATCTCTATTATGTACCTTACTTTTCTTGTTGATGTTCATTATGTAACGACGAAGAATGATATGATCTATCCAAATATTATATTTATTAAAACAATACAATATTATACAATAGTACAATATAATACAACACACTATATTACTCTCTTTATTTCATATTAAGTGAATTTTTGAGGGTTTTTTCATTGTTCAAAGTTCAAGATTGATGTTTGAATTTTTTTTTATATTTATCGTTTTATTTATTGAAGTTTTATATTTTCTAAGAAATAAATTACACTACTTACAAAATTATATTTATGATTTCACATAAGGTAATAGTAAAAATTATAATTTAAATTATATCTTTAAATATGCATTGCCTCACAAATTTATTTATTTAATATATAATAGAAGGAGTAGGAAATAATTTTGTTAAGATTGAGATGGTTGATTGCCGAGTGGAATTTAGATGCTAAAATAATGAAATAAAATATTTCAGTTCAAACTTCAATGTATAGAGTCAGTCATGACCCAATTTAACACATTTAAAAGACCAAGAGGTTTTGTAAGTTTATGAATTCAAGTTTTAGTTCTTTACAGTTATTGATTTTTAATTTAATTATAATATATATTAAAAATTATTTAATATTAAATTACGGAATTAAGTTAAGTTGCATTTGATACTTTCTTTTGGTTTGCAATTTATAAAAAATAATAAGAAATGCTACATAATTAATGCACTGCATTATTATTAAAGGTAACACTTATACAAGAATCTGTGTAGCATGACAATTGAAATAACTAATTTTAACTAGTGCAACAATAATAACAATAAAAATATTCAACAATTAAATGTTTGATTTTAACATGTTGGAAAACTATCTTCTATAGGAAAATTGATTTTGTTTATTTTGTAATCAATAAAGAGAGTTGGCAAATTCAACTTCATCTTTGATTTGCTTTAGAGATATAGATTTTCTTTGATGTTTTGTTTAAATTATAAGAACCAGTATTTTATTTCCTACAACCAGTTTTAACCAAAAATAGAAGAATAGAGAAGGGGACAGAGAACTGACAAGGAAATGATAATAAAATACTAATAAGTTAGTGTCACTAACTTAGTGATATCAAGAGAAGGTTCCTAAAGTGTTATTTACTTCACATCAAATCTTCGTGCATACACTTATCTCTCCGCTACGGATCTTTATTGATTTTGAGGGTGTTCGAAATACTATAAATATCAATATAAAATAAGATTTAAATTATATATATATAATGTAATTTTTCGATAAAGAGTGTCTAACTAGACACCTGACATCACCGTAGCTCCGCCCCTACAATTCACCTGACTCTATTTTCTTCTAGGACATGTTTGGTATGATGGATAAGAAAAAATAATTATGAGATAAAGTTTTTGTAATCTTTAATCCTTGTTTGGTTAGGAAGTTTGAAATAACCTATTTTAAGATTATTAGTAGTACTGAAATGAGTTATCTCTAACTTTAGATGGAACAATAATAATGGAATAACTTAGACAAGAATAAAATAGTTAAAAATACAAAAATATCCATAAAAATGTCATGTGAAGAACAAGGATATCCAAAAGTCTCTTGATGGTATCTATGTTTGTGAGAAGGGTAAAATTGTTGAAGAAGAATGAGTACTTTAGAAGTAGGCATATTGGTGATGATCTATATCCCAAATGCTCATTTTACCATCTCTTTTAAGTTCATTTGGAGACTTGAGTCAATTTGGCCACAAATATATTTGAAAAAAAATTCATATATAATTCACAAAATGACTATGAGGATCGTTACATTATTTACATAAAAAAAAATTAAAATATGACAATCTTCTTCAATTCACACATTGTAACTTTTGAAAATCTCAAAAACACTAAAAATCATATTAATTTCAACCTAAAGATTTAAGTGTAATGACCGAGAGATTTGAAGAGAGGGTTCTTAAATTTCTCCAATTTAATATTTTTCAAACGTGTATTTATATCTCAACAACAACCAACGAGTTTGGTGAAAGCCTAACTTGATTTGTGACTACTGCTTAGTTTAGCCCAACCAAGTTATTCGTAATTTGAATACTTGCTTGTTATAGAGATCCAATGCATTTTCTGGATATTTATTCAATGAATGGTGTACTTGTACATGTATTCAATTAATTAGTTAAAAATAGTTCGTGCTCAGAGGCGTATTCAGGATCGATTTTGAGATGATGGGTGCACTATTATAAAAAAGTGAATCTAAGATATAAATTTGATTGGTTTGATATTTAGGTTCTTATCACTGAAAACCGTTAAAAATTTAAAATTATAGGTCCAAAATTAACCACTTAGAAAGGTGTTACCTAATTTTAGAAAGAAAAATAAAACAAAATAGATGCAAGATTCAAATTTCTTACCTTACTTTTAGAGAAGTGCACCCAATCATCATCGATTCATATGATACTCGAGTGTGTGTTCACATATCTATATTTCAATATTTCTTTAAAAAATATAGAGAAAATGGCCAAATGACCTCCCAACCTATTACCGAATTTCCAATTAAACACATATTCTTCACGGGAGTCCTATTCTCCCCTGAACTACTTTAAAATGGAATAAATAACCCTTAAGTGATGAGTTGGCATAGAGAGTTAATGTCACTCTCTTTGAGAGAGTGAGTTGCCTATTATTATTTTTTAATTTCCGTTTTTTTCTAATTTCCTTTTTTCTTTCTTCTTATTTATCTATACAATTATATTTTTTTCACCATTATCATTATTGAAGCTTTTTTAATAGATGTTTGGTATAAAAATTATCAACAACTAATGCATTTTATGAATAAATAATTTTTCAATAGACTTATTTAGAACATATCTAACAAATTAAATTTATTTTTAAAAAAAAACATACCCATTGATTAATTTTTTTTAAAGTCATGGACACAACTCTCAAGAGTAACAAAATCAAAGTGAAGTAATTGTATATTTAAAAAATATCTTCAAACTTATTAAAAGAAACTAAAACAAAACAATGTCTTCTACATTTTTAAAGAAGGATCCTACATGTTCTCCTAAAATCCATGAAGAATCAAAATCAAAAACTCAAATTATAAATTAATCATGAAAATTTTAGAGAATCAAAATCAAAAACTCAAATTATAAATTAATCATGAAAAGTTTAGAGGGAGAAAGAATAAAAAATTGGGAAGAGAAAAGGTCACTTGAATTTTCGTTTTTATAAATTGTTAGAGATATAGAAATTTATTGAGGTAAAAAATGGTGTTTATTATAGTTAGGGTTGAAAAAATGATTGGGGAAGAAAGGAAGAGGAAGGAGGAGAACTTTTTTAAATTTTTTTTTTATTAAATGGTGAGATACACGTGTCAAGTGTGTGTATTTCACCACAAGACACATGCCTGGTAATGACATTTCAGGAAGGAAATAATTCCACTTTAAAATAGCTCAGAGGGGTAATATGACCCCCGTGAAGTATAAGTGTGTAGCGGAAAGTTCGGGAATAGATTGGAGGGTCCTTTGGCCATTTTCTCAAAAATATATTACTATTATATATGATCTCGGGAGGGGAAAATGGATTCACGTGAACCCGATGGCCCCCCCTTACATACGCCCATGTTCGTGCTCATAAAAATATGTTAAATTTTACTCTTTTTATTTTAAAATAAGTGTCATATTAGTTTTTTTTTAAAATTGTCCAAGAAAAAGGGTTACCTTAAAATTCAACATAAAAATAGTACTATATTTTTTCAACTATGCCCTAATACTCTTATTAATAGTGTTCAAGAGACATTTATCAAAATAAGGGTAATTTAGAAAATAAAATATTATATTTATTAACTTTTTTAATAAAGGTGATTTCTGCTAAAATAACACTTATTTTAATACAAAGAGAATAAGGATTATAATGTTCTCATCATCTTAAAAAATATATTTTCAGTTATGTTTTCTTTTAAAGTTTAGACCACTCTTTACTTTAGTTCATGTTACTTCAGCAAATTAAATTTCACCTAAAAAATAGTTTGGATGAGTTATTTTTTAGCAGAATAAAATGATCTATTTTAATTATTAAGCTAATAAGAGTCAATTTGAATACTAGTGACTTTAATTTAAAAAAAATAAAATGTTATTGGTCTTTTACAAAATTCTTCAATCGTAGAAAATTCAGTAGTATAAAAAATTGTTGAAAAGAAAAATATGGAAGTGCTGGAAAATATAAACTTTAATGTTCTTTCATTTGAAAAGAAATAAATCAAAGGAGCTAACAAGCCCAGGCGTAACATTTGTAATTCATAAATGACTAGGGAACTTGGCCGCGCTTCGCGCAATCATTAAAAAATTAAATATTTTTGATTAATTTTATATTTACTTTGTTATTTAATCGTAATATTATTATTTGTTTTAATAATATGAAGATTGTGAAAAAATAAAGCTTGACAAATTTTACATCTATTAAATGAGGAAGAATATATTTTTTATCAAAAAAGTTAAATATATTTGCTAATAACAAATTCTTCCATTGCATGAAGTTGATCCTTTAATATATAATATATATTCCGGTGTACCATTCTCCTTAAATGTCTAAGAAATATCTCATAATGTGAAATAACACAGTAATACTAAACAAATGCATCAGCAAATGAAATTTATATTAAAAAATATATTGAATAATGACGTAATAATACCTTAATAGAATTTCCTATCGATTTTTTTAAAAGAAACTTCACCTTTCAATTTCGTTATATCTTCTTATTTAGTAGAAGAATCATCATTTATTATATTCTACGCCACCTTAATTTGTAGTTTTGTACCATCAGAGTTTTAAGAATAAACATTTGAAAAATGACAGAAAAAATAATAATAGTATATGAAAATTAAAATAAGGTGCAAGAAAAGCTTTTTCATGATAATTTTTTGAAATATATTGATAACAATTAAAATGGAGCTGTTATTTTATCTTTAAAATTAAGTTTGATTGAATTGAATTAGAATGAGAAATAATATTAAACTAATAACTTTTTAATATTATTAAATGCATTTTCTTTTTGATTGAGTAGTAGATTAAAAGTTTCGAATTAGGATATTAAAATAATATCTTACTCTCTCCTTAATTATTATGGTATTGCAAACATTTATTTTCCTTAAATGGTGATTCATTTTCCATTTACAGTTATATCCAATTAATTTCTAATGTATTGAATGTGGTTATGGGATATTGAAATAATATCTTTATCTTTCCTTAATCATAATAAAATTATAATTTAACATTTATTTTTCTGAAATGATAATTTTGTTTAATTCCTAGAACATATTGTTTACTATATTGAATGTAATTATAATAAAACATATTGTATTTAGTATGACAAAAGAACTCAAAAATTGGAGAAATTAGATAAATAGTAATCTTAACGTCTAAGAAATGTCACATCATCATTTACATATCCAACTTTATATATATAAAAGAGTTAAAAAAGAAAAAAATAAGTGATT